>NW_004797744.1:141923-150655 GCF_000002075.1 Aplysia californica
AGAGAGAGAGAGAGAGAGAGAGAGAGAGAGAGACACAGACAGACAGACAGACAGACAGACAGACAGAGAGAGAGACAGAGAGAGACAGATTTTTAAAGAGTTCAAGATGATTTTACATGTATTGATTTGAAAGGCCATTCGCCAAACATTCACACATTATAATTATAATAATATAACATAATATAACTCGGCAAAAATAGATAAATTGATGCAGCACATTTTTAAAAATTGCATAAATTGGGGACAATACTATTGGAGGAAGGAATACACAACATACACACACGAGCGCGCACACACACACGCACGAACGCAAACACACACATACACGCACATACACACACACAAACACACAAGGGTGCAGAGTGCAAGTGGAAAACCAACATTTTGGAAGTTTCGAGAACAGTGAAAATTTAACTTCGAAGACTTCTGGTCATCGTTGTGTCCACAATTATGTTTCCCTCTTGATACAAAGTATATCCACTAATTGATTACATGTATAAGATGACCTAGTTAGGCTGAAGTGTGTTTGTGGCGATGTCAAGAAGTTTAAGGGGAGCAAAAAGGACATGGCTGGTTTTCCCCCTTACAATCCGTTTTATATTCTGTATAATTAGCATCCTATTTTAGAGGTTGATGGCTTGACTTGAAGCTCTTGTACTTACTAATCTATTTGTTATCACCACCAAAATATCTTTTTAAAAAACCAACTTCATAAAGACTTGTAACAAAGAAAAACCCCGAAAAAATAATACTTTTGAGAATATTCAATATATCAGTTTATTGAAAAATGTATGGAACTTTATACCACAAATTACAAAAGATGTTGAAGTAGAGAAAGCCAGTTATAAGAGATGCAGGCAAAGCAATGGGACCTTATCTAATCCCATTGGAAACAAATGAAGTACTTGGTGAATGGGGAGTGCAAAAATTGCTCAACACCTTCAATTAAGGGGAAAATTCCAAGAGACATTACTAAGTCATTACTTCTACACATTCATCACGTTGCCCAAAAATTCGGAAACAGCAGATTATAAATAAATGCTGCAAACATTTATGTGTCATTCAAAGGTGGCTCTCGTGGTCGACGGTGTTCGCCTGTCATTCAAAAGGTCCTTGGTTTCAAAACCTGACTTGGCTCCTCCCTCCCTTACTCCCAATTCTTTCCTCTGCTACTCTTCCTTCTGTCACTCCTGGGTTCTTATACTGCTGTCTTTCAGCCACATCCCTGATCATAGTTCCGTCAGTTTGGACCTATAGCGAATCAGAACTAAAAATTTCCTTAAAAATGACCACTTCATTATCATCATATCACCACACGCAGCCCATTAAAAAGGTGCAGGGGGCTCTCGTGGCCTAGAGGTTAAGGTGTTGGCCTCTCATTCAAAAGGTCTCGGGTTCGAATCCGGGTAGCGACCGAAAAATTTTCTTCTCTAAATTTGTCTCCTTTCACCTCATTTCCTGCTCTCTAGCAATGTTCTGTCGT
The DNA here is from genome assembly GCF_000002075.1 of Aplysia californica. Classification (NCBI taxonomy): domain Eukaryota; kingdom Metazoa; phylum Mollusca; class Gastropoda; order Aplysiida; family Aplysiidae; genus Aplysia; species Aplysia californica. The sequence continues at coordinate 143,407 of NW_004797744.1, forward strand.
CTGCTTTCGTCTCCTCTTTCTGCCCCCTCCCCCTCACCTTCTTTGCCCCTTCCTCTGGGCTCCTGATTCTTTCTGCAGCCTTTCTACTGCTACTCCTTCACTTCTTCTTACTGCTGTCTTTCAGCCAAACCCCTGATCTTCTGGTAGGAAAGATCTACACCTAGCCTTCTCAGACAAGGGCGAAAAATCTCGGAGGGCCTGTGTGCAAGTTGTGCACGTTAAAGATCCCTTGGTGGTATAAAATCGATAAGAGTAGGCTTCGGCCGCCACCAGGGCAAAATTCAAAATTTCCTACTAACTGAAAATATTAGGTGTGTCCCGCGCGCTCATATGACCTTATGCAGTTGCGAGGGCCGTAAAACACTTTACTAAAACTAAAACAAAAAGGTGCAGATTTCAGTAGTCGAGTCCATGAGACGTCTATCCCGCCGTAGACGATCTGCAGCAAGGACTTTCCTGTTTCTTACACCTCAACAGTCTGCATTCTCGGGGCAGGTCTAAAGCCCAGGTTAAACGCAACGATAAATTGCATCAGATTCGTTGTATGAGAGAACTGTCCGTTTTATCGAACTGTGTTGTCTGTTTACACGTCCAGTTTTCTTTGGATCGAGCTCTTTGCGACGACAGCGATTTGCCTATGCGAAGGTTTCGAGCTCTGGACCTAATGAATGAAAGGTGAACACTGTTGGGCTATTTTTAAACCACGAGAGCGCCCCCCCCCCTCCCAATTTCCCTGTACATTTTGATATAGAAGAACAGTCTTTAGAAAGGGGTGGCCATACTGTACCGTGTTGTGTGTAGAAGTACACATGTAGAAGCTTTGACTTGACTGCAGATGTGCAACGCACTGAGTGACTTTGTTGTCAGCTGATGTCATGATTAATTGAGTAATCGACTACACATCCTCGTGAAGATGTGTAGATTTATCGTTCTTGCTGTGTGCACCTTCCTAGCATCTGCGTTTGTCGCCATTTTTTTTTCAAAAGTTGCTGCAAAAAGTGGCAAAAGTTGCCAAACAAGTAGCCATTAATGTTCAAGCTTTCAAATTTATCGTTCTTGCTGTGTGCACCTTCCTAGCATCTGCGTTTGTCGCCATTTTTTTCTTCTTCAAAAGTTGCTGCAAAAACTGGCAAAAGTTGCCAAACAAGTAGCCATTAATGTTCAAGCTTTCAAGCCTCTGTGACGACGTATAGCAATTATGTTGATAGAGGTAACAATCTAAAGGACCAGAATTTTGTTCAAAAACATGTGTGTACGTTTTAAGCATCCAGAATATTATTTGTAGTCTCCCAGAGTGTAAAAACGTGAAAAAAAAGGTTTCACAACAGAATGAAATAAAAAATTAGAACAGCACGGATAAATAACCACAAAAATTAACAAATTAGGGCGCGTGTCCACCTATCCAAAGATTGGCTGTTTTAACCCTGAACGTGTGTATTTCAAGAAAAAAGTAGGCCTACAGGATATTACATGTAAATTATGGAATCACACACAATTGGGCAATTGGGGTGTGCCAGTGTGAGTATTCGGTTTTGGTGGAGACACGCTCTAACATAACATATTTATATTTTTTCAAAGGTGGGAACAGCATCAAATTAAATGACATTACGTTATATAAACACAAAAAAAAGTGTGTGTGTATGGGGAGAGGGGACACAAGATGTCGGGGCGTGGAACTTAGGTAAAGATACAAACGCGTCACAGTTTTTTCCCCAAGCTGCTGATCAACGTAACAATAACGAGCTAATCTTGACATAGATCTATGTAATGAATTGCGCGCTTGATTTTAGAATCAAATGTTTCTGTATGTTAGGCTCTACAGAGCAACATAAAACTTGTTCTGCAAACAGTACATTCTAATATCAAATGACAGATGAGTTAGGCGTGCATTTGAAAGAATTGGCCCTTTTACAAAGTGCGTGCTTGGTAGAGTTCAGTGTATTTTGCCGGAATTTTCCAGCATTTCTTCGGTTTGAATCAAACAACCGAAAATGCTTCTCATTTAAAACCAAACTACTTTTGATTGAAAAAAACTAATACATCATACACTGTATAATATATCATCAACAAAAAGAAACTTTTTAACCACAGGTAGCATAGAAGTAGAAGAATCATATTCCTTGATGTTGGGCAGTCCGGGCTATACAACTGAAGAACCCTGTTCCGCCAACATCACACTCGTCCCAAAGGTGGCGGTAAAACTATAACAAGGTTTGACTGTACTTTTATAAATATTGCAAGGCTTAAATGAGTTTAAGGGGAGACCCAGGTCGGAGATCCCAGAGCTGAGAGATATCAATAATTTTTTTCAAAATATTGATTTTTTGTTTTTTGGGGGAAAGCATTCTTCAACATCTGCTCTATCGGGTCAAAAAGGCCCAAAAAGTTGTTTGGAAAGTGCATTTTGAACTAAAAATCCTTTTTAAAAATCCTTTTTTCTGTGGGTTTTTTTCAAACTCTGCTTTTCCACATTATAGGTGACCTCCTTGGTGCAAGTTTTCAAAAACTACTGAAGCTAGAAATCTAGAAGCTTCAAATTTGGCATACAAGAGCTTTAAGATCTATTCTGTGGATCTACGGGAGGGAATAGGAAAAAATGGTTAATTTGTGGAAATATTCAATATTTTCTAACATAAATTTTACACCACACCCGGGGGGGGGGGGGGGGGGGGGGGGGGGGGTCCATTGACTTTGGGCTCATTTTTTTTTTTTAAAGATAGGTCAAAATCCTTACATTGATCCATAGTCCATATATAGGTTTGCACTTGTGTGCCAAATTTCAGGCTGAAGTTTCAATATTTTTTATGAAATTCATTTGCACTAAGAAATAACAATGGTAAGATGGGGCATAAAATGGAGATAAAAAATGTCAATATCACAAAAAATTCTGAATCTCTGAGTAAATCTACTTAACTTCAAGAGCATCATGCTAACTTTTTTCCATAAAATGAATATATTATAATGTAAATTAATACATCAAAGACAACCTTTTCACAATTTAGATTTCATATCCAGCATGCGTTGCATCTCTACATCAAAAGACTCCCCTACATCTTTATAGATATCGGCTTTCAAGTTTGCCAGGCTTTCTCGTGGGTAGCCACTCTTTCCATAATAACTTTTTAGGACTCGAATCGACTCAGGGATGAGCAGCCCCTGGGAAGGCATAGCATGCAGCATACCACTATTGAAGGCTTCAGTAGCTGTGTATCGACGTCCTAGAAGAACAGCATCAGTAAAGTTGATACCTCCACCTAGTTTTGTTCTGAAACATAAAGAATTGCACAATACCATGGGTTACAGAAGCTTATCTGCTATAATATTAACATTTAAAAGCAATTAATTCAATGTTTATGAATGTTACACAAACACCAGAAAGAGGTGCAACCTCTCCAAACAGGAACATAATAATAATGGGGGCACTTATTTAGGCCACATATGGTCTATAAGCTAACCACCCCTACCTTACCTTTTTTTCTCTGGTGATGCATCCTGGATTAATTTGCAACATACATGTTTATTGCTGAGCTCATGAAAGCTTTATTTTATCATTTTCCATGAGCATCATGTATTATCATGTCCCTATGGTTTTATTAATTTGAGTATGTATAATTTAGCAAAATTTGATCATTTTTTGCATAATTTCTGATTATTTTCCTTTATTATCTTTGTTAAAATTAACAGAATCACATAATTTCACATTTTTGGGCTCAGTTTGCATAAGTTCAGAATTTTTCTTAGCATAAAAACGACGTGGACATATTATCATATGAGCACTTGCTAAAAAAAATGGGGGTGTTTGCATGGAGAGTTCTAAAATTGTATATTTATTTAACTTGGAAAGTTTTGTTTTAGTAAGAGTTTTACAGTGCTCGCAACAGCATTAGGTCATATGAGCATGTTTTTAGTTTTAGTAGAGGTTTTACGGCGCTAGCAACAGCATACGGTCATATGAGCGCCAAGGGGTGGATGTCAACAGAGAAGTCCTTACAGGGAATCAGACTTACTCTGCTCACCTCTCTAGCTTCAACAGCACAAAGTCTGCTTCTACTATCAAGGCACCCTGGAAATAGTGGGTCACAAGAGTGTGACAAACATACAAAAGAAGTAGAGGGAAAAATGAGCCGATTGCCTACGTCCGACCTCGATATCTTCACTGACGGCCATGCCACCGACGGCTACAGGTTATGTGGAGGAGGATACTGGTGTCTAGACAAATCTTCTGGGGAGGAAACAAGCGTATCCGTGCCCCAGGACTATACGGAAGCAGCTACCGAGCTGAAACTACCACCCTGCTCCGCGCACTGCAATGGCTCGAAAAACAACCACGTTTTCAAAGAATCCACATCTTCACAGACTTCCAGTCAGTTGTTCAACACTTAATGTCCGGAGTGACTTCAGTTCGTACTGAGATAAAGACAAAATGTGGACCACTATCAGCCACTGTTGTGAAATCCACGGACACCTTCACATACAATGGATACCAGGACATAGCGACATCTACGAGAACGACCGAGCTGACGCCCTGGCCAACAAGGGAGGCCACCTCGACCAGTCCAACACTCCAGTCGATATCTCGTCAGCAAGCTCGTGCATCTCGCGTTACATCATTGCCCACGCATGGGAGAAAGCGCGAGTGCACGACTTCGTCGGGGGAAAGGTGAAGCCACCACCGGAGCGGGACAAAGAGAGAAACCTTACCGTCAGACAGAGAAGAGTGTTATCGCAGCTAAGATGCAACGCGAAGAGCCCTATCCCGCAGACGTATCTCCATGCAATAGGCTCCGCTCCCATTGATTCCTGTCTGGCGTGTGGCACAAGTCCTGACGACCTGCAGCACGCACTGTATGAGTGCCCGCGGGGGGAAGCACATCGAGGCCCACTTATGGAGAACAACGCGAGACCGGGCCCGGATGTACTCTGGACGAGGCCACAAGAGGTTGCCGCTTACCTGTCTTCCTGCAGCAGACTGCCACCCTCCTAACGGAGGCCAGCCAGAGGAAGGAAGGAAGGGGAAAATGACAATAGTAAGGATTAGGAAAGAAAAAGCAGCAGTTTCCTGTTGTAGATCTGGCAGTTATGAGTGTGATATTGATGAATCAGCCCATTTACAATTCTACTGTGCATGAACGAGAAATATCCCCCCTTTGGGAATGGCCTAAAGACACTTCAGTCAGTGGCACCGCCCTAGGGGGTGTATCGTGAAAAAAAAAGTTGGTTCTATTCGCAACAGTTCACTGCACAGCCTGATTCTGGTCAACACCTCTACTAAAATGCTAAAATACTAAAAATTTGGAGTAAATAAATTCTTAATTTAAAATAACTTCTTAAATAACAAGTAACATTTTAAATCATGAAAATCACAATTTTCCATAAGGCCAACGGCTTTTATAAAATCAAGGTTTCTGTTGGGATCAATGACGTAAAACAGGTCTTGAAAAATTTGGCATCTAAAATATTTCCTTCAGGTCTTTCCAAAGTCTAGACATTCTGTTAAAATGTGTCAAATGGTAAAATCTGTGTCGCATCTGATACAAAACGGCTTCTCTTCTCCCTGAAGAGGGTATTTGTGTGTCAGGGACGTGTGTCCAATGCCTAATCAAGTAAAAATGACTTCGTCTCTTCTGGGAGGGCAGAAGGTTTTCGCAGACCCAGTTTGGGCTTCACGTTTGTTGTTTTCTTGTTTTTTTCAATGAGTCTCTCACAGACTGGAGGTGTAGTTTTTTACTTTATTTTTAAAGTCAGTCTGTGGGAGAGTGTTCGTCGCTGATCCCAACAGAAGGGACAAGGATTCTTTCACCAGGAGGTCTACTTGCTTGTTTCTTCGGATGCCCACATGGCTAGGGAGCCACGGGAATACGATACTTTTCCCAGTTACAGCCAAAACGTGTATTTTTTGTTGTAACCTAACAATTTTGGGGTGTAAGAGTGTGTAGTTTGTAAGTGAGGTGATGCAAGACAGAGAGTCAGATAGGAAAAGAAAAGATTTGTTAGGAACATTTTCTACCGAGTCCAGTGCCATGTCAATGGCAGTGACCGCAGAGAAAATGGAGGCTTCTCCTCTGGTGTGTACAGTTTGAGGATAGGGCAGCGGCGCCCACGGCAGAGTTCGATTTAGAGCCATCTGTGAAGATTAGCTCTGAACCTGGGTATTTTCTATAAGTTTTTTGTATTCTGCTTTATATGTTTTGGAGTTTGTGCTTGCTTTGGTGTGTGTGGTCAGCTGTACTATAAGTGTAAGTCTATTTTTGCCTTGGAGAGGTGCCACGGAGGGAGTTCGGAGAAAAGAAATTGTTGGATGTCTTGTTTGGAAAAGTGTGTGTTTTTAAGGTCCTCAAGGACTCTGAGGCCGAATGGTTTGATGAGTTTTTCGTTGATTTGGAATTTGTTTATGATGTCTGGGTTTGTTCTGAAAATACAGTCATGTGCAGAGTTCTCTGGTGTTGAACTTTGTTTAATTGCGTATTGTAGTTTGTAGTGAGAGTTGTCTGCGTCTGAGTGTAAGTGATGGTATGTTTGCCTCAGACTGGAGGCTCTCCACTGGAGAAGTGCGGAAAGCCCCCAGGGCAAGGCGGAGTCCTTGGTTTTGTACTGGGTCTAGCATCTTCAGGACGTGGGGTATTGCCGATCCATAGTCCTGACATCCGTAGTCAAGCCTGGATTGGACAAGGGAAATGTATAGGTGGAGAAGGAGTTTCGAGTCCCCGCCCTACTCTGGATGCGATAAAATTTTCAAAGCATTTCACGATTTTTGGCACCTCATCCAAAGGTCTTTTATGTGTGGAATGAATGCGAGTTCCTAGGCAAATATAATGCCGAGGAAACGAGTCTGTTCCTGGACAAATATACGAGAGGAGAAAGGATGCTTCCTCGGGGAAAACCTTCCTCCTGTCGGTGGGGGTGTGAAAGGGAGGATTCGACACAAACCTGGAAGGAACGGTTCTTCAGGAAATTGCCAATGAAGGCAGAGAGGTGACCGCGTATGCCGAGAGCGTGCAGGTCTCTGATGATTTTTTTGATTGGGTAGATGTTTTACGGCACTATCGACACCATTTTGGTCATTTAAGCGCCATCAGGTTTCACCGCTACAAAATCAGACGTGTTTTTAATAAGAGTCTTTCGGAGCTCGCAACCGCAAACGATCACACTATTTCTATTATGCTAAAAAGACGAACAAACATTTATAAAAATTTTTTTGTAAATATGGAAAAGGCTTATTTACATAAATTGTATATACAATACAAATCTC
>NW_004797744.1:153623-161406 GCF_000002075.1 Aplysia californica
CGAAGGCTTTTTCAAAGTAAAAAAAGATGGCGAATATGTGGCCTCCTTCGGCAAACGTCTCACGTATAAAGGTCTCCAGGCGGACCAAGTGATCCAGAGTGGATCGTGTTTTCCTGTATCCGCACTGGAGACCACTCAGTGAGCTCATCGTCTCAGCGAGACAGCTCGTCAGTGCCATTAGTCTGTAATTGGATGGGAGTGTGTGGTCTTTGTTAGGTTTGGGTATTGGAATGACAGTGGCGAGATGTCAAGACTCCGGAAAGAAGTGCGACTGCCACATGTCATTGTATGTCCAGTAGGAGTGTAAGTGTTTCTGAGGGTAAACGTCTAATGATCTGGTGGTGGATGTCATCCGGACCCGGGGCTGTATTGCCCAGGTCCGAGATGCACGATGTTATTGTCTGTTAAAGTGAAGTCTGCATTGCAGGTTTCAGTGTTATTTGAGTGGAAGTGGAAGTTTAGGCGTTGTTGTTCTGTTAGTTTTGATGTTATGGAAGGTTGTGTTGTAGTTTGCTTTTTGTTTTTGGAGAGAGATGTTGCTATTGTGTTTGCTATCATGTCTACCTGTGTTTCAGTTGTAATTCCTTCCGGCCTTTGGGCGAGCCTGATGGTGTCTGGGTATCTATCCAAATTTTTTATAGCAATTTTAAAAACTTGAGCGGTGTCTGGCTCCTGATCTTGGAGATGTATTTTCTGAACGATTGTCTTTTGCTCTCACTGAGCATCTACGTGCCTCAGCTCGAGCTTTTAAGTAATTAATTTTGTTATCTGTGGTAGTACTGTCGACGGCTCTTCGATATGCTGCCTTCTTTTTCTTTACTGCATCATCACATTCCCCAGAGAGCCAGATCCTGTTCTAGAAGCTTTTCGTGGAATTAGTTGTAATTGAGGTCGAAAGGGGGATTCAGAATTTGGGAACATTCAATGACGAACCTGTGCCAGTGTGCCTTTTCGAAGTTGAAGCGTTCTGGGATCAGGCTGTTTTGGAGGCTATTCCAAGATGAAAGGCGAGGTCAAGGGATGAAGTGCCATAAGTGGATCTATTTCTGTAAGTGGGAGACCTATCATTCAAGAGGTAGATGTTATTTTGAATTTTAAAAATCTTCTGCTATTTTTCCTTCGAGAGTGGCTGCTCGCCCGATCTCGGGTGGCTAGCGTCAGGCTACTCGCCTGATTTCGGTCGAGTAGCCTGACGCTACTGGCCCATGGGGATGTTTGCGCATGTTCTGGGCGAACGAATTCGGTCGATTAGCCCCGCCTAGCCTGCGGCTCCTGGCCCGTGGAAACTTCTGCGCATGCTCCTTTAGAAATCGAGTGATTAATCGTACAAGATTCAGTCACTCCTTGTCCTGTAAGTCAAGAGTCGGATCAGAAGATGGGACTGGCCATAATGTGTACAATAATGACTATATTGCACTGGGTCAGCTTGTGAACCGAAGCAGAGAGAAAATTACGACAGGAATCAGTAATTCTAATAACAAAAACACCCTTTCTCTCTCTCTCTCTCATTCTCGTTCTCACTCTCTCTCTTTTTCTTTCTCCCCCCCCCCCCTCCTCTCCCTCCCCACAGACAAAATTGCTTGCTTTCAACTTAGCACTGGAACATTTGTTTTCACTTGTATCACAGGCCGTGACATGCTAAGACGAGGTAGATCAAGCTCCCAAGTCTCGTTCGGACGCGAGATAGGGCAATTGAAACATCTTGGTAGTGTTAGACAATCTTTAATAACATCACAACACTGCATTTCTATTGTTAGTAACTTTGTCACTCCGATGAATGATAATAATTAAATAATAAAGGGTGATAAATCTAGGGGATCTAGTCTAGTCGACCTGCGAGGGAAACCTCGAAAGATGACAAAAATAGATGGAGGAAAAACATAATCTATGATCTATTTTGGGCCAATCACAGAAGTGTTCTAGGAGCAAAGGCTTCATGTCACTCGGAAGACTGCGAGGCAGTGTTTATGCTACCTAATACGGGGTGCCCACTACGGATGAGATCGGCCGATTGCCCGACTCCGTTGCCTCAAAAACAGCCGTACTGGGCATCCCGTATAAGACTAAGACTAGATCTAGGTTACCAGCTTCGGGTGGGCAGAAAATGCTTGCCACCCGAGGTCGCAGAAATCCCCATGGGCAGGTAGCATCAGGCTACTCGACCGAGAGCGTTAGGCTGCTCAACCGAATTCGGGTGAGTAGCAGCCACCTTTTCCTTTCTGGTCTATGGGTTTTTCTCCCCAAAGGGGGCTGTGGGCACTAAAGGGTTTTGGGAGCTGGAGCTTTAAGTTATTTAGTTGGGTTATTTTGAGGAGGTATTTTGGTGGGATATAACTGAGCAGATCGCGACTTGTCTGTGCAGGGTGACCCTTACGGAAATAGCCAGGAGGGTTGTCCTAAGATGTACTTGTCTGTGGAGTGTGTTGTTGTTGGTATAGATGGTGGTACCACCGGAAGCAATCTGGTTCTCCATGTGAATGTGATGATATGCAGTAAATCCTCTTAAGTCTATGGTTGAAGCTTTTTTAGTTTACCGGTACTGGAATGGGAAGCAAGAAACAAGCCAGTCAATTCTCCTCATTTTTGCCACGATCACTCGCCAATCGCCATTTTCGCTCACATACCTAATAAGACAAGGTTATCCAATCATCAGACACCTGAGATGCAAAACCTTCCAAAGTGTTCTGACAATCTCTGAGAGGGTTGAGAAAAGTACATTATTTCATTTGAATGAAAAAGGCTCTTTCGTACCTCAACATTTTGTAGTTAGTTTCTGAAAACCTGCGATTTATGAAGACTTCATTGAAACTCAGCCAGCCTCTGTCATTCCGCATGGTTCGAAAGTCATGAGCAAATGCCAAAAGGCCACTTCCAGCATAGCAATGACCTGAAATTGAAGTCCTTCGTTAGAATTGAGCAGGTAAGAATTACATTACATATTATGAATAATATATAAACTAATTAGTAGTAGTAGTAGTAAAAGGTTTTACGGCGCTCGCAACTGCGTAAGGTCATATGACCGCGCGAAACACAAGTTGTTTACTTTAGAAAAAGTTCACTGCACGATTGGTTAACTATTAGACTTTAAAATGCTAAAATATTAAAATTCGGTGTAAATATATTTTCAATTTAAAACAACTCTTTTATAAATAACAATAACAATTTTTTAAAGTACGATTTCACTTTACAATTTGCCATAAAGGCCAATGGCCTTCATTAAATTCAATATTCTGCTGGGAACAACGACGGAAAAAATGTCTTGCAATTTCTTGCATTTATAATATTTCCTTCGGATCTCTCCAAAGTCTAGACATTCGGTTAAGACGTGTCTAATGGTAAAATCGCATCCGACACAGAACGGCTTCTCATCTCCCTGTGGGAGGTATTTGTGGGTCAGGGCCGTGTGTCCGATGCGCAATCGAGTAAAAATGACTTCGTCTCTTCTGGAGAGGTCCGAAGGATTTCGCTGTTTTAGTTTGGGTTTTATTTCATATAGTCTATTGTTTTTCTGTTTTTCCCAGACTGGAGGTGTACTTTTTGACTTTATTTCGAAAGTCAGTCTGTGGGAGAGTGTTTGTCGTTGATCCCAGCAGAAGGGATGTAGCTTTCTTCGCCAGGTCGTCCACTGCTCGTTTCCTCGGATGCCCACATGGCAAGGTATCCATGCGAACATGATGTTTTTTCCTGTCTCTGATAGTGTGTGAATTTTCTGTTGTAGCCTAACTATTTTTGGGTGTAAGAGTGTGTAGTTTGTGAGTGAGGCGATGCAAGACAGAGAGTCAGAAAGGGTAAGGAATGATTTGTTTGGAGAATTTTCTACGGAGTCCAGTGCCATGTCAATGGCAGTGGCCTCCGCAGAGAAAATGGAGGCTTCAGGATGGAGTCTCCTCTGGTGTGTACTGTAGGGAGATAGTGCTGCGGCGCTTTTTTGGAGCCATCCGTGAAGATGAGCTCCGCACCAGGGTATTTATCTATTAGTTTTTTGTATTCTGCTTTAAAAGTTATGGTGTTTGTGCTTTCTTTGTTGTGTGTGGTCAGCTGTAAGTCTACTTTTGCCTTGGTGAGGTGCCACGGAGGGAGGTCGGGGGATGTCTTGTTTGGAAAAGTGTAAGTTTTTGAGGTCCTCAAGGATTCTGAGGCCGAAGGGTTTGATGAGTTTTTCGTTATTTTGAAATTTGTTTATGGTTTCTGGGTTTGTTTTTAAAATGCAGTTGTGCACTGGATTTTCCGGTGTTGAGCTCTGTTCAACTGCGTATTGTAGTGAGAGTAGTGTGCGTCTGAGTGAAAGTGGTGGTATGTTGGCCTTGGCCTGGAGGCTCTCCACCGGAGAAGTGCGGAAAGCCCCCAGAGCGAGGCGGAGTCCTAGGTTTTGTATTGGGTCTAGCATTTTTAAGATGTGTGGTTTTGCCGATCCGTAGACTTGACAGCCGTAGTCAAGCCTGGACCGGACAAGGGAGATGTACAAGTGGAGAAGATGTTTTGAGTCCTCGAGGAAACGAGCTTGGTCCTGGACGGGAATCTTTTCCCCGTATAATGTCAAATCCGGCTGCAGCACACGTCTGCCTGTTCGGCAGAAGTGTACTGCAACCGTCTTTGACGGGGAGAACTTGAAACCGTTATTGTTTGCCCACGTTTCGAATTTGTGCAGCTGCGTTTGCAGCTGCCTTTCCAGAGATCTCAAATGAGGATTTTTCGAACGGCAGCATATAAAAAAGACGTCAACTTACAATGAGCCGTCTGTGCTGTTTTGGAGGGTTTTTCCTCTATGTAATTTATTTTAATTTCGAATAGGAGAGGATAAAGGATGCTCCCCTGGGGGATTCCTTCCTCCTGTTGGTGTGGGTCTGAAAGGGAAGATCCGACACGAACCTGGAAGGAACGGTTCTTCAGGAAGTTGCCAATGAAGGCACGGAGGTGACCGCGTATGCCGAGTGCGTGCAGGTCTTGAAGAATGTCGTACTTCCAGGTTGTGTCGAAGGTTTTTTCTAGGTTGAAAAAGATGGCGATCATGTGGCCTCCTTCAGCGAACGTCTCGCGTATAAAGGTCTCCAGGCGGACCAGGTGATCCAGAGTGGATCGAGTTTTCCTGAATCCGCACTGGAGACCGCTCAGCGAGCCCGTCGTTTCCAGAAACCACATGAGTCGCCTGTGGATAATTTTTTCAATGAGTTTGCAGAGACAGCTCGTTAGTGCTATTGGTCTGTAATTGGATGGGTGTGTGTGGTCCTTGTTTGGTTTGGGTATTGGAATGACAGTGGCGAGACGCCAAGACTCCGGAAAGGAGTGCAACCGCCACATGTCGTTGTATATGTATATGTATAGTAGGAGTGTGAGTGTTTCTGAGGGTAAGTGTCTAATGATCTGGTTGTGGATGTCATCCGGTCCAAAGGCTGTATTGCCCAGGTCCGAGATGCACGATGTTAGTTCGTCCATTGTGAAGTTTGCGTTGTAGGTTTCAGTGTTGTTTGAGTGGAAGTTTAGGTGTTGTTTTTCTCTGTTAGTTTTGATGCTTTGAAAAGTGGTGTTGTAGTTTGCTTGGGACGATTTTTGGCGAGAGATGTAGCTATTGTGTTTGCGATGTCTACTTGTGTTTCTGCTGTGGTTCCATTCGGCCTCTGGACGTGCGAATGGTGTCTGTGCGTCTACCTAAGAATTTTTTAGCAATTTTGAAAACTTGGTTGAGTGGTGTCTGGCTGTTGATTTTGGAGATGTATTTTTTGAATGAGTGTCTTTTACTCTCCCTGAGGCATCTCCGTGCCACAGCTCGAGCCTTTAAATAGTTATTCTTGTTTTCTGTGGTGGTGTTGTTGATGGCTTTTCAATACGCTGCCTTTTTTTTCTTTACTGCATCCTCACATTCCCAAGAGAACCAGATCTTGTTCCTCTGGGGTTTTGTTTTTGTTATGTGTTCGTGGCATATTTCTAAAAGCCTTTCGTGGAATTTATTGTAGTTGAGGTCGAAATTGGGATTAAGAATCTGGGAACATTTGTTGGCAAACCCGTTCCAGTCTGCTTTTTTGAAATTGAAGCGTTCTGGGATCGGGTCGTTTTGGAGGCTATTGTTTTTTTAGAAGAATTGGGAAATGGTCCATACGGTCATCCAGCACAGACCACTCAAGATCTGGGACTAGGTCAGGGGTACAAAAGGTGAGGTCAAGGGATGAAGTGCCATAAGTGGCTTTGTTTCTGTAAGTTGTGGATTTATCATTTAAGAGACAGATGTTATTTTGAAATAAAAAATTTTCTATTATTTTTCCTTTCTGGTCTGTAGGTTTGTCTCCCCAAAGGGGGCTGTGGGCATTTTTTAAAATCACCTAGCAAAATAAAGGGAGCTGAGCCTTTAAGTCATTTAGTTGGGTTATTTTGAGGGGGTAATTTGGTGGGATATAAACTGAGCAGATCGTGATTGGTCTGTGCAGGGTGACCCATACGGCAATAGCCTGGAGGGTCGTCTTAAGATGTACTTGTCTGTGGAGTGTGTTGTTGTCGGTGTAGAGATGGTGGTACCACCGGAAGCAATCTGGTTCTCCGTGTGAATGTCATGGTACGCAGTAAATCCTCTTAAGGGACGAATTTTGTTTCTTGAATACAGGCCACCCGTGGGCACAGTATGGCCAGCAAATGTTGCAATTCTGCAATGGAAGGTCGGATTCTGCCGGCATTCCATTGCAGGACCGCCATTATGAATTTTTAGTTTTTATTTTGGAGCTCAAAGGCTCCGGCTTCGAAGAAGCACTCTGACTTCTCCTTGCGGGGGAGGCACAGTGTTTTCTGGGTTGCCGTCCTGGATTGCACGGCGGTCTAGTGGGGGATTTGGAGGAGTGACAGACTCCGCCCTTCCCGGGGTCAGGCCGGGGAGGGGGGTCGGAACTGTCTTCCTCCATAGGCAGGGGTTTGTCTGCTGGAGGGGTAGGGGGAGGTGGAGCAGACCGAGGGGGCTGGTAGTAGTAGTAGTATAAGGTTTTACGGCGCTCGCAACTGCTAAGGTCATATGAGCGCGCGAAACACAAGTTGTTCACCTCTGCGAAAGTTCACTTCACGACTGGTAACTAGTTTACTTTAAAATGCTAAAAAGTTAAAATATTCAAATTCGGTGTAAATACATTTGTGATCTAAAACAACTTTTAAGTAACAATAAAAATTTTTAAATAATATCAGATTCACTTTACAACTCGCCATAAAGGCCAATGGCCTTTATAAAATTTAAAATTCTGCTGGGAACAACGACGGAGAAAATATCCTGCAATTTCTTGCATTTATAATATTTCCTTCGGATCTCTCCAAAGTCTAGACATTCTGTTAAAATGTGTCTAATGGTAAAATCTGTGTCGCATCCGACACAGAACGGCTTCTCCTCTCCCTGCAGGAGGTATTTGTGAGTCAGGGCCGTGTGTCCGATGCGCAATCGAGTAAAAATGACTTCGTCTCTTCTGGAGAGATCCGAAGGATTTCGCTGTTCTAGTCTGGGTTTAATTTCGTATAATTTATTATTTTTCTGGTTTTCCCAGTGGCTCTCCCACAGACTGGAGGTGTACTTTTTTACTTTATTTCTAAAGTCAGTCTGTGGGAGAGTGTTTGTCGTTGATCCCAGCAGAAGGGATGAGGCTTTCTTCGCCAGGTCGTCTACCTGCTCGTTTCCTCGGATGCCCACATGGCTTGGGATCCATGCGAACATGTGTTTTTTCCTGTTTCGGATAGTGTATGGATTTTCTGTTGTAGCCTAACTATTTTTGGGTGTAAGAGTGTGTAGTTTGTGAGTGAGGCGATGCAAGACAGAGAGTCA
>NW_004797744.1:162453-170110 GCF_000002075.1 Aplysia californica
GCCGGGGCCCCCCGCCCGCCACGGAGCCCAACAAGGGGACACATAGCTCGGATATCCAGAGCTGTGCCAGGGCTACCCCGGAGCTATACTCTCAACGAGAAAGTACAAGACCCTCCCGTCAAGATTGACCCAGGGCTTGATGGGGTTTCAGCTCTCAACCGGTTGAGTGGCATGGGCCGTGCCACCCTCCCGTCTAAGAGGAAAACCTGGGCCAAAGAGGTGTGTTGGTGAGGGACAGTCCGTGGACTGATCTCACCTCAACCGCCAGGTACCCGGTTTCCCTCCGCACGGGTCGCACCTCACGGTCAACAAGGCGCCCACTCTGTGGGGATGGGTGACCTCTCTTTTTGCTGCACATGAGGTCAGCGGTGGCAGGAAAGACAGAAGAAGAAAGAAAGAAGGAAGGAGAAGAGGAAGATACACCAAAGTAGGTGTCGCATCCGGATCTCAGAGGATTGGGGTCCGAGTGCGACACCTCGCCTTTGAAGGGGTTGCACCTTCTGCAGACGAAGCAGTGGGTCTATTTATATCCCCCCGACCCACTGGGGGTATCCCAGAACCTGTCTTAGTGCATCTCCCGTCTTGAACAAATTTAGATCAGTGATCTTCTTCTGTGCGTCTTCTTTGCAGCAGATGGCCACGTACGGCTGCTTCGGAAGCTCCCTGGGAGAAGGGAGAAAAGAGGCAGACGTAAAGGTCCTTTTTCCAGTTTTGGAGTTTTTGCTCGGCTCGGCGGCCGCACCCGCTTCCGCGAGCCGAGACTTTTTAACGTTGGGAGCTGGGGAAGGGTCTATTTTTGATTTGGATTCCATGAGAGTTTTCTATTTTATTCGACTCCGGGGCTCCCCGCCCGCCACGGAGCCCAACAAGGGGACACATAGCTCGGATATCCAGAGCTGTGCCAGGGCTACCCCGGAGCTATACTCTCAACGAGAAAGTACAAGACCCTCCCGTCAAGATTGACCCAGGGCTTGATGGGGTTTCAGCTCTCAACCGGTTGAGTGGCATGGGCCGTGCCACCCTCCCGTCTAAGAGGAAAACCTGGGCCAAAGAGGTGTGTTGGTGAGGGACAGTCCGTGGACTGATCTCACCTCAACCGCCAGGTACCCGGTTTCCCTCCGCACGGGTCGCACCTCACGGTCAACAAGGCGCCCACTCTGTGGGATGGGTGACCTCTCTTTTTTCTGCACATGAGGTCAGCGGTGGCAGGAAAGACAGAAGAAGAAAGAAAGAAGGAAGGAGAAGAGGAAGATACACCAAAGTAGGTGTCGCATCCGGATCTCAGAGGATTGGGGTCCGAGTGCGACACCTCGCCTTTGAAGGGGTTGCACCTTCTGCAGACGAAGCAGTGGGTCTATTTATATCCCCCCGACCCACTGGGGGTAGAGGGGGCTGGGAAGGGGGGGGGAGGGGAGAAGGCCCACCTCACACTCCATCAGAGGGATGGGCTGTGAGGTGGAAGAAGCAGAAGGAGAAGAAGAAAAAGGGATAGAAGAGGGGTGAGGGGGAGAAGTGGGGGCGGAGGAAGAGTCCTCCCCGTCCTCCCCTAGAACCCCATGGCTGTTAGAGAGTGGCACCTCAAAGGGGGTTGGCACAGGGATAGTAGCGGGCTTTTTGTTCTTAGGCACAGAGACTTGCCTGTTGACCGCGGGCTTTAGGAGGTCGGCAGTAGAAATTAGAATTACTTGTCGACCTCATGACCACCTGGGCTGCCTTTGAATATGACCGGCCAATGACTGGGGTTATGATTGGCGGGCAGACAACCTTACGGGTATTCTTGGAGGGCGACACGATTCGAATTTCAGGACAATCGTGTTCATCTCAATAGTAGTCTCCCCCCGCCGAAGAGTAATCCGGCGGGCTTCGACCACTCCCTCACAGTGCTCCACAATCTCTTCCATGGAACAGCCTTTCAGCTCATGGCTGCGGACCACGCCCTTCGAGCCGTTAAATTTCTGGTAGTGCTCGGACTTACATGGAATACCGCCGAAGTATCCAGGAGTTTGGTCACTTCGTTCTCGGTTGTGCACTTGACAAGGAGTGCACCATAGGAAAGTTTCTGTACACATGTGGGAATGTATCCCAGAACTTTCCTTAGTGCATTTCTTGTCTTAAAGAGGTTGAGATTGGTAATTCTTCTCTGTGCGTCTTTTGTACTTTAGATGGCCACGTATGGTTGCCTCAGAAGCTCCTTGGGAAGGGGGAGGAAGGAGGCATCAGTAAAGGTCCTTTTACCATTTTTTAAACTTTTGCTCGGCTCGGCGGCCGCACCCGCTTCCGCGAGCCGAGACTTCTTCGCGTTGGGAGCTGGGGAAGGGTCTTTCGGGTTTTTAGAATCCATGAGAGTTTTCTATTTGATTCGACTCCGGGGCTCCCCGCCCGCCACGGAGCCCAACAAGGGGACACATTGCTCGGATGACCAGAGCTGTGCCAGGGCTACCCTGCAGCTATACTCTCAACGAGAAAGTACAAGACCCTCCCGTCAAGATTGACCCAGGGCTTGATGGGGTTTCAGCTCTCAACTGATTGAGTGGCATGGGCTGGGCCACCCTCCCGTCTAAGAGGAAAACCTGGGCCAAAGAGGTGTGTTGGCGAAGGACAGTCCATGGACTGATCTCACCTCAACCGCCAGGTACCCGGTTTCCCTCCGCACGGGTCGCACCTCACGGTCAACGAAGCGCCCACTCTGTGGGATGAGTGACCTCTCTTTTTGCTGCACATGAGGTCAGCAGTTGGAGAAAAGATAGAAGAAGAAAGAAAGAAGGAAGGAGAAGAGGAAGATACACCAAAGTGAGTGTCGCACACGGATCCCAGAGGGTTGGGGTCCGTGAGTGACACTCCGCCTTTGAGGGGGTTGCACCTTCTGCAGACGAAGCAGTGGGTCTATTTATATCCTCCCGACCCACTGGGGGGTAATATATAAACTAATTGAATGGTACTTCTTTTAAACTTTTAATTTTAACTGATCTTGTTCCGGGTGAGAAGTCATGAAGTAAAGTGTCAATGATTAAAAATCAATCAATTCAAATAACCAAGGCTTCTATATTTTAGTATTAGGTTCAATGATGAGGTTAACCTAGGGTTCACAAACTGCAGTTAGACGGTGAAAAGATGGTTAACCTTCCCCAAAACAAATGTAGGCTGACATTTTTTTTCTCTGCAACTTAGACTCAATTTTGCTCAAATACCATCTTTTGGACCACAGACGAGAATACTTGTGTAACCCAACTGCTTGCCCGGGCCCATAGACTAGAGCTGTACCCCGGTAGCAAACCCACTAATGCTCGCAAGCCCTAGTTTAAGTCACAAGCCTCAAATCACTCGGTCAAATCATCAAATCAAATCACCAGCATGATAAGTTGAGTCTAGCCTAAGCTTCAAGGCCACACCATCTAGCAATCCACGAAGCCACTCGTGTTATACCCCCTCATCCTTCCCACCCTGCTTGCAATTCACGAAGCCACTTACGTCAGAAAAAAAGAGAGGGGGAGAGAGACCCCGCTCACAGTCTCACTGCGCAGTATAGAGCTGGAGTCTGCTCGATTAATCGAAGGCTTGCAAGCAGCGGACAGCCGTCAAGTCTCAAATCTCGCTCGCAGCACAGCAAGTCCCATGACTTGCTTTGTGAACCATGTCTTGCTTCGTGCTCTATGACTTGCTCGCAGCCCGGCAAGTCTCTTGGCTCCCATGATTTGCTTTGGCTCCCATGACCGCAGTGTGAACTCTGAACCGTGGAGGAATGGAGAGACTGTGCTTGTTTTGGAGCAAGATGTAGAGAGCCGAAGCTATTTTTAACTTCCCGCAGCTGATCAGCTGAGCGAGTGGATGAAGTGAGAGGAAGCGTGGTATTGTAGTAACAGAGACCTAGGTTTCTGGTAGTAATAAGAATAAGTAGACTTAGATTACCCTAGGATGGAAAATTCCAGGGGTCGTTGTGATTGGCTTTTGTATCGTATGTATGTAACCTATTTTGTAGATGGGTTACACTCACAATGATATAATACAGAACATTTAGAAGACAGGCTAGGCCTACTTCAACTCAATGTCAGGGCCAACCTGGGCTGACAGGGAACAACGCCCCAGCAGAAAGACGGAGGTTCTCAGTAAAAATTTCTCCTCATACGGGAATCGAAGTGAGGTCTTTTGAGTGTGACGACGAAGCGCTTGGCCTATGCACTTTTTTTTTAAAAAACGGCTTTTGCATCGTGAGAATAGCTGATCCATTATTAATTTTTTAAGAGCATAGAATAAAGCCTTTTCTTTTTTACGAACCGACTATAGAATAAAAAACAATCTTGCACTTTTGGTGCAAGCCTCTCAACGCAAATAACCAGAATCTTCTGTAATATGTACTGAGCACACAGCCACGAGAGTTCGCGACGTCACGACACAGTACAGCAAGACTCTCCGGGAGTCACAACTCACCGGACGTTACCCCGGGTAGTGAGCGGGAGGCAAAGCAAAACACAAGCCTGCTCACAAGCCTCTGGCGCAAGCCGTATACTAGTCGCAAGCCTTCAATTAATCCAGCAGACTCCAGCTTTAACAAAGACACATAATAATATTGTACTCGTGAGCGAAATGACCTAGACCTTAACAAAGGTCAATTGAAGTTTCTCCAAATATATTATCTGCTATGCTTTCTTTAATCCATTGACTAGTTTCATTAAGATGTTTTGTTTCCGATTTCAGGCATCTAAATGTGGAAAGCAATAAAATGAGTTTAAAAAAGTATTTCAGCGAACTTGAGGTGCAACGAAATTTGTACGGAGAATAGATGACTAGGACTTTAACCATGATAATTGAGACAAAGTGTTCCGATCAAGAACAAAGAGATATATATATATATATATATATATATAGAATAGATCTGGAACCAGTTATCGCTGATTGGGACGTAATTTACTCTGGAGGTAGATCCAGATCTAAACTTTTATCTTTGTTAAGATCAGAGTCTGAACAAAAGCTTACTATTGCATAACTGATTACACCTAAATGACTAAAAACAAAATATTTTTTTCAATGAAAACATGACATGGCATTTGGGAAACATACTTTTTAAACAATTTGGTGAAGTATCATGTCTATAACTTTACTAAGGGCCGAATTATTCATTCATATAATTATAATATACTAGCTGGGCCCCCTTTCGATGAAAGGAATGATTGGTGCTTTGACATCAACTAAAAGTCATTGGCCTACTATGCACTCTACTGGAATGGGGCAATAAAGCTTGAGAGATGCAAAAAATTAGAAGGTCTAGATCTATACTCTCAAAATAAAATGCGCCTCCCGAAATATCACTTCCGGATGTTCTAAAATTACAGAGACAGAAGCGTCGGCCTACAAAAGCGATCGGCGAAATACAGAAGTTTAGCTTTTTGTAGCAAAACTGTCTCAAAACTGAAAAAACCAAAGGCATTATGATCTGGGGAATATTTTAAAGAATCTTTTGGCGAAACCCGCATGTCGATCGATGCAGCCATTAAAAAGCTTTTTGAATAGCAAAATTCGGCCACCACAAATAGATAATAGATGAGAGTAATATATTACATCTCATATAGTCAGAAAGTGGGCAAAAGCTCTAGTCTTTGGGAACTGAAAGTTGAATGTGAGGCTGGTCCAACAGGTGTTAATACATAGTATGGCATACTCTCTATAATGACATAAAAGCGCACAACGTATACAGAATTTAATTAATAGCACTGGACTAAAATATAATCTAATTGATTTATCTTGGTTTGAGGTCAGGGTTGATTAAGCTTTTTAAAAGTATAAAAAGAAATTATGTCCAGCTTTAACTTTTCAAACATCATTACTACATAGGCCTACCATTCAGGGCTGCCAGTGTAGGCAATGGATAAAATAAAATTCTCCTTAAACAAGACATAAAGGTGTGGAAGAATTGGGCTAGGACAGCTTCTGATTGTTGAGACATCCAGTCGAGGTCAAGACCATTCCCATAAAATTTTCCAGTGCCGGTGGTTATAAGGCCCTTACAGGTCTCATTTCTGAAAAAAAAAGTAAAATTTATTAAAGCATGAAATAACACTAGATTTTTTAAAATAGACAACCATTGTTTACTCCAGTCTTCAAAACCACAGATCAGAACCCGCAAATTTGATGTCAGACAAACAGTTTCTAACCTTTATACAACATGTACTAAAGCAACTCCAAAACCCATAAAAATAAAAGATATAAAGGCTATTTAATTATAGTTGTTTTAGCAGTACAAGTTTTACAGCACTTGCAACACAATTTATAGTACGGGCCGAAGATTAGAAGTGTTTCTAAAGAATACATCACAAAGAAAAGAAGGGGGAGAGATACGGACAATAGAAGGAGAAAACTACACCTAAGCACCCGCCAACTACCATTTTACTATAGGCAATGTAAGTAGGCCTACATTATTATTTTTACACATATGTAGCCTACATGCAGTTCAACCTGCTCTAACCACCACCTGTTCAAGAAAATAAACAAACGACCATAACCCACTTCCCCCCTTGTATTTTTCTCAACATAATATAATGACACTGTCTAAGAGGACCCCTTTTCACTCGACTATGAGTGGTCATCCTGAGTGGTGTCCACTGTAAACATTGGGTACACAAATACATTACAAACACATACACACATCTCTATATATTACGTGTGAAAGTTCGTCACTTTGGCCGCCTTAAACTTCAGAACCACTTAACTTTCGAATTCCACAAAAGTACTGGAGGTTCAGAATAATTTAAAGGGTGCATAGTTCTATTGAGGAGCCTGAAGTCATTGTAGTTTAATTTTCAGTTTTTCATTAGTTTCGTTTAGATCTAATTTTGGGAAAGTCCTACGCCATTGTAAACAAAAGAAGTTTCCGTTCACTAGCTGTGCTCACTGATTCCACACCTTTTAAATTCTGGAGTGTACAACCATGAAAGCGGAATAGAGAAAATCAATCTATACATCTATTTTATATTTGGCAACTTGGAAACACAGGTGTCAAGATTTATTGCTCTATTCCAGTAGAGAGTAAAATATAGTAGGCCAATGAGTTTCAGTTGATGTTAATGCACGGATCATTTCTTTCATGGAAAGGGGGCCCAGCTAGTAATATAATATAATATACAGCCAAACCTGCCCAAGATGACCACCCTTGAGAAAAGTAGTTCTATCTCAGACAGGTGGTCCTCTTGGACAATCTCATATTGTAGGAAAAATGCAAGGGGTGAAGTGAGGAGTAGTCGTTTGTACATGTGGTTGTCTAGGACAGGTGATCATTAGAGCAGGTTGACTGCACATGTATACAATACATGATACAGTTGAACCTGTAAACAGGAAACTAACAAAGCAAAGTATGGATAGTAAATAAACTAGTCCTTCATCAATAGTTGCCTGAGGAAGATCATGAAAATCCACTGGCCAGACACCATCAGAAAAAATTTAGTTAGACCTAATGTTATTTAATATTATGGAGGAGTACCAAACAGCAACCAAACGACCATTAGATCAAGAAAAGCAGTTGACAGTGGATAGGGTATACTTTTATATTCAGTGCACACTGCCAATTTTATTCACTTGATTCAGTCAGTGCCAACAGGATTTTTCCCTAATTGAGAGGCAAAAGCTACCACTTTGGCTCAATATAATATATACGAGGCGGGGAGGGGGG
>NW_004797744.1:170620-172727 GCF_000002075.1 Aplysia californica
CCCCCCACCCTTTTGACAAGTGAGCAAAAGAAGCAGAAGTTTGAGTCCTGTAAAACTCTCCTTCGAATTGAGCCCAATGACACAAATTTCTTTAAAAACATGGTGACTATGGATGAAACATGGATTTATCACTTTGATCCCGAACAAAAAATGCCTTCCATGCAATGGAAAACACCTTTTCCCTCACCAAAGAAGTAAAGAAGGCAAAGGTAACACCGTCAAACGGAAAGGTCGTGCTGTCTTGTTTCTGGGATTGTGAAGGTATCATCATGACTGACTACCTGGAAAATGGAAAAACAGTCACAGGGGACTACTATTCCGGCTTGCCGATAAAATTGCGGTCCGAATTGGTGAGAAAAGGGCGTGGGAAAACTCCGTAATGGGGTCCTCCTACTGCATGACAACGCCCCTGCACACAGGGCACAACAAACACCAGACAGAAAACAATGCTGCTTTGAAATCCCGCCACACCCAGCTTATTCACCAGACCTTGCCCCTTCAGACTTTTTTTCCTGTTTCCTAATCTTATAAAATCACTGAAAGGACGTCAGTTCCATGATAACGAGGCCACCATTGAAGCTGTGGAAGACTGGTTAGGGGCCCATTCTAGGTCATTCTTTTCTAAAGGACTTTTGAAGGTCAAATAGAGGCGGCAGAAATGTGTTACACTGCATGATGACTATGTAGAGAAATGAAGGTATGTGTGCAAAGTTACAAAGCTCTATCTTTATTCCTTCATATTTTTAGACACAAGACTTCTTGAACCCCACTCGTATGACAAAATTCAACTACATTTGTGCGGTAAGTGTGTCTTTCAAAACCAAACATTTTCATGGAATCAGTCATATTGCACCAAAATAGTAGCTTTTTCCCCAGCCAAAAAGGAAAATCTGGCTACCCCGACTGAATCAAATTGGCAGTGTGCACTAATTACGAAGCCAGCGCACAATTTCACAAGGCAAAAGAACGGAAAAGACAAGAAGGCAAAGACCTACAGCTGGGAATGAGATCTGGAGGCAGATCAGACAGGTAACATGTTGCTAGCTGTAGGTAGGGAAGACCGCCCAGACCTAAGGCAGGTGGAGAGCCCCTATTGTTGGCCTTTGTTATATCCATAATTTATATATATATATAAAGAGGCAGAGAGAGAGTCAAACCAGTCCAAGACAACAACCCATTGTTGAAGAGAAAAGTGTTCATCTTAGAACAATGTTATTACAATGGAATCCTGTTATAACGAGAGGGAGGGGACCGGAGCAAAATGTCCGTTATAGCAGGGTTTTCGCTATATAAGGGATCCAGTAATAAATTCAAGGGAAACTGTAAAGTAGGCCTAATCTATGAGTTTGGTGTTCTGTTTATTTCCTTTTGTTATCTCCCCTGATGATGATTTTGTTTCAACATGACCTCTAGGCCTCTAGGTCTTACTTGATCAAAAATCGAATCAGGTTTCTTTCTCTAGCGCTAGATCTAGCGATGTTGACTGGCAGCTCGGCGTTGGTGATCAGAAAAAAGGGCTCTGGGCTAACTCACCCGCTGTGCTTTCCCCCACCCCACCACACCCCGTGGTGCATTCCGTCAGCTTGCGCACGTCGCACATTCGCTCCATCCATCAAATAACTGTGACCCCTCCATCGGAGAAGTGAGAGACATGGTAGTCCTTGATAATCTAAACTAGGCAGGCTTAGGCCCTACGCTGGCCTATCACACGATGCATTGTGCTTGTCTGCGCATGTTATGCCCTCCCTACTCAGTCGCTCCGGCCTTCATTGTTGACACACATGGGCTCTCCCCTTCTTTGTTTCGCTAGATTACCAACAAGTTTCTCAACTGGCGAGGTTTTCATCAGGTATAAATGGCCCATGCACTGCGCACAGCGGCAGGAATACCCCGCTATAACCGACTGGCGTGTTTATCTGACTGCGCTATAGCAGTATTTTATTTACAAAGATAAAGAAGAGAAAAAAACGGGGTTTTAGAATAGTGTCTTTATAACAGACTTCTCGTTTTTTTCCGGACTCGATATATTTAAGTGGACTTCACTGTATCATTTTATAAAGTGCCAGATCAGAAGAAACAGACATAAATCAGCAATCATGATTTCCCC
>NW_004797744.1:174933-178623 GCF_000002075.1 Aplysia californica
CTTGAAAAGAAAACAATGCTTTACATTGGTTTGGTTATTTTGACTACATATGTGGCCTAAATAAGGTAAGGGAGGGGGGTTTAGCTTATTTAGGCCACAGGTGTGGCCTAAATAAGGTAAAGGAGGGGGGTTTAGCTTATTTAGGCCATATGTGGCCTAAATAAGGTCACTCAAATTTTTAACAATCTAGTTCACAATTTTCCATAACATTGGCCAGTAAAAAAATCAAGGATTCTGTTGGGATCAAAGACGGAAAACAGATCTTGCAATTTTTTGTATCTAAAATATTTCCTTCGGGTCTCTCCAAAGTCTAGACATTCCGTTAAAATAAGTCTAACGGCAAAATCTGTTTCACATCTGACAAAAAAACGGCTTGTCTTCTCCCAGAAGGAGGTATTTGTGTGTCAGGGATGTGTGTGTGATGCGTAATCGAGCTGAAAAGACTTCGTCTCTTCTGGAGAGGCCCAAAGGTTTTCGCGGACCTAGTTTGGGATTGATGTCGTGTAATTTATAATTTTTTTGTTTTTTCCAATGAGTCTCCCACAGACTGGAGGTGTAGTTTTTTACTTTATTTTTAAAGTTAAAGTCAGTCTGTGGGAGAATGTTAGTCGTTGATCCCAAAAGAAGGGAAAAGGATTCCTTCGCCGGGAAGTCCACTTGCTTGCTTCCTTGGATGCCCACATGGCTAGGTATCCATGGCACCATGTGAACACAATACTTTTCTTGGTTTCAGTCAAAGCGTGTATTTTTGTTGTTGTAACCTAACTACTTTTGGGTGTAAGCGTATGTGTTTGTAAGTGAGGTGATGCAAGACAGTGAGTCAGATAGGAAAAGGAAAGATTTGTTAGGAGAATTTTCTATGGAGTCCAGCGCCATGTCAATGGCAGTGGCCTCCGCAGAGAAAATGGAGGCTTCGGGATGGAGTCTCCTCTGGTGTATACTGTTTGAGGATAGGGCAGCGGCGTCCAGAGCGGGGGCCCATTTAGAGCCAACAGTGAAGGGTATTTTTCTTCAGTTTTTTTTTTGTATTCCGCTTTAAATGTATTGGTATTTGTGCTTGTTTTGGTGTGTGTGGTCAGTTGTAAATCTATTTTTGCCTTGGTGAGATGCCAAGGAGGGAGTTCGGGGCAAAGAAATTGTTGGAAGTATTTTTTTGAAAAATTGTACATGTATGTTTTTAAGGTCCTTAGGACTCTGAGCCGAAGGGTTTGATGAGTTTTTCGTTGTTTATGGTGTCTGGGTTTGTTCTGAACAGTCGTATGCTGGGTATTCTCGTGTTGAGCTTTGTTTAATTGCGTATTGTGTAGAGAGAGTTGCGTGCGACTGAGTGTGAGTGACGGTATGACTGCCTCGGCCTGGAGGCTCTCCATCGGAGAAGTGCGGAAAGCCCCCAGGGCGAGGTGCAGTCTTTGGTTTTGTACTGGGTCTAGCATTTTCAGGACAATGGGTTTTGCCGATCCATAGACCTGACAGCCGTAGTCAAGCCAGGATCGGACAAGGGAAATGTTATATTGAGAAGGTGTTTTGAGTCCCTGCCCCACTGCGGATGCGATACAATTTTCTAAGTGTTTACGCTTTCTGGCACCTCACACGGAGGTCTTTTATGTGTGGAATGAATGTGAGTTTCTTGTTAAATATAATGGCTAGGAAACGAGCCTGGTCCTGAACAGGAATCCTTTCCCCGTATAGTGTCAAATCCGGTTGCAGCACACGTCTGCCTCATTGGCAGAAGTGTACTGCAACCTTCTTTGACGCGGAAAACTTGAAGCCGTTATTATTTGTCCACTTTTCAAGTTTGAGCAGCTGCGTTTGCAGCCTGCAGATCTAAGTTGAGGGTTTTTCAAAAGGCAGCATATCAAGAAGTCGTCAGCGTATGACAAGCTGTCTATGCTATTTTGGAGGGTCTTAAAGATGGAATCCATTTTGATTTCGAATAGGAGAGGAGAAAGGATGCTCCCCTGGGGGACACCTTCCTCTTGTCGGTGGGGGGTCTGAAAGGGAGGATCCGACATGAACCTGGAAGGAACGGTTCTTCAGGAAATTGCCAATGAAGGCAGGGAGGTGACCACGTATGCCGAGAGCGTGTAGGTCTCTGAGAATGACGTACTTCCAGGTTGTGTCGAAGGCCTTTTCTAGGTTTAAAAAAAAAAAAGATGGCGATCACATGGCCTCTTTCGGCAAACGTCTCGCGTATAAAGGTCTCCAGGCGGACCAGGTGATCCAGAGCGGATCGTGTTTTCCTGAATCCGCACTGGAGACCGCTCAGCGAGCCTGTCGTCTCCAGAAACCACATGAGTCGGCTGTGAATCGTTTTTTCTACAAGTTTGCACAGACAGCTCATCACCGCTATTGGTCTGTAATTGGAAGGGTGTGTGTGGTCTTTGTTAGGTTTGGGTATTTGAATGACAGTGGCGAGACTCCACGACTCTGGAAAGGAGAGCGACCGCCACATGGCGTTGTATATGTTCTTGTAGGAATATAAGTGTTTCTGAGGGTAAATGTTTAACGATCTGGTTGTGGATGTCATCCCGATCTGGGGCAGTATTGCCCAGGTCCGAGATGCATGATGTTAGTTCTTCTAGTGTGAAGTCTGCATTGTAGGTTTCAGCATTGTTTGAGAGGAAGTTCAGGTGTTGATGTTCTCTGTCAGTATTGATGTTTTGGAATGCGGTGTTATAGTTTGCTTTGGATGAGTTTGGTTGTTTGTTTGTTGTTTTTTGTTTGGGGGGGGGGGGGTTGTAAAGCGTTTTACGGGGCTCGCAACTGCATAAGGTCATATGAGTATAAGCGCGCGGGACACACCTAATATTTTCAATTGGTAGGAATTCTGAAAACGAAAGTGCCGACAAAGCCGACGGGAGAAAAAGGGGGCGCCGGCAGTCGGCCAGGCCTCACACTACGCTTGACTATAATACAGGTGGGCCTTGCCATAGCATCAGCCGGCTCCCGGGTCGGGTCGCGATTGTCGGATTTCACACGATTGTCGGCAAACATGCAGGTCTATAAAAGACTGAGCAGAGGCTTACAATGTAAATTCTGTGCTCTACAAGTAGAGAAAATCTTAAGTTTGCGCAAAACTGATTTTAGAAAAAAAAAGTTGAATCTAATTATTCTAATAAAAGTAAAAGTGATTGTTATGGTGAGATTTGTTATTATTAACTCTGGATATAAAGTTAGTTGCTGGATCTAAAATTAACTAGAACTGTGCAATTCGTTTTATTTCAATTCCAAAGCCCAAAGGCATAGCAATAAGTTAGATCTAGATCTAGCAGTTGTATGCTCTCTGGCTGCTTCTAGCATAGGCCTGCTACAGTGGAACTTGGTTTCAACGAGCTCGGATTCAACTAGATGAGATAGATTCCCCGTTTTTATTCTTCTTTTTAAAATCAATTAAAATAACCCGGATTCAACGAGCACTTAAATCAGCGAGCTCGCTTCCACGGTGAACAGCCCCCGCAGACGTGGCTTCGTTTTTTTCTCCACAACGAACTTTATCTATTCCCGGAAACCATCCATTGCACCGGCCTCGTGAACCATTATACACGTAGCCGATTGCATGCGACCAACCTCGGCCTTTTTTCATACCAATACATGCGTCGTTGGCACGCGCACGAGTCTACTCTGGTGTGTGTCGGTTTTGGATGGGCGGCCTGCACACGTGTGGCTGTGTGTGCGTGTTGGGGAGGGGGG
>NW_004797744.1:178723-181542 GCF_000002075.1 Aplysia californica
GGGGGAGGGGGCACTAGCGGTCCGGGCGATGAACGTCGCAGATACAAACACGTCACAGTCTTTCTTTTTTCTCTAGGCAACAGATCATTATTACAATGATAGGCTAGCCTAGTCTATACGTAGATCTACGCAATGAATTGTGTGTTGGTCTATGGAATCAAAACTTGCCGTATGCTAGGCTCTTCACACAAACACAACTTTTTGGTAAACAATCGAGATGACACAGGCGTGTGTATTTGAACGAATCGGTCTTCTTTTTTTTAAGCACAGCTCATAATATGCAGGCATTTCAGGCACTACTTGTGACTTCTCTTTATACATTACTTGCTCAGTGCCTATAATTATCTACACAAAACCTCATGTTTGCTATAACGAACACTCGGATTCAACGAGGTTTTAGGCCAGGCCCGGCGACCTCGTTGAATCCGAGTTCTACTATACTACTGATTCTAGGCAGGGAATCTAGATCTAGCTATCACCTGCACTATTAAAGTCAAATATATGGTAAAATAAAAACAAAACTGTGAATTGTTTTGTCAGTCAGTTCATCCCAATTGCCATAGCCGCACGTATTAATAGTTGAAAAATGCGATACCAAAGCAACACGTTATCACGGTGTGCAGGGGAGAGCGGGGTGCTGGGTCGCTGACCGGTCGATTCGGTGGTTCGGCTTTTGTAGATCTATGCATTTTTTTTTTTTTACGGAAAGCCCTATTTTACCTAACCCTCTTTTACCTAACCCTATTACTAGATCTATTAGTGTTGTGAAAACTTCAACCTCTACAGCTCAGGCGTCAAAACATGTTGGAAAATAATAATACGTCCTGAAGTTTCATATTTTATACAGAATAACACAGCCAGTAGTTTTTATTTCATCGAGATAAACAGATTGCCTTCGTATAAAAATTGCCTTAAGTTTTCAGAAGCAAATTTTAATAGTTCCAGTTCTACCGAATCAATTTTCACGTGAATTCAACCATTTTGGTGATCTTTCTTTTCCTTTAAAAAAAAAAAAATGTAGGCCTGCCGGATGTGGCAGTGCAATTACACTGAGTTGTCTAGACCCATCAAAAAACAAAGCTTCGTGGCCGATCACAAAAGTCTACGGGGCTTATCGAGGCCGATTCGCCCTGCCGCGTGCACGTTCACTAAACTGCCTACTAGATAGAATCTACTACCAAAGATTCTCTACACGATCTTTGCTACTACTAGTACTAACTACTACTACTACTACTACTACTACTACATGTACTACTACGAGACAGTACGAGAGAGTGCCACTCGGGCAAAGATAGTGTAACTTTGACTCCGCCACGTTGTGTACACACTTTATATACCCCAAATTTGACCCGGAAGTCCATTCGGAGGATTTGACCTTTTCACTTGACCAAAGTGTGCCAAAATGGTAGGCTAGGTTTTGCCCCTCCATGAAGGAAAAATCTGGCCCTCATTCAAACCATTGGGATTGAGCAAAATTTTGCGTATTGTGCTTTGTTCTTACAATATTCATTATGATTATGATTTATAAGTTGTACACTGAGACAAAACTGTACTAAATGAGAAAGGTGTACCATTATGAAAGTGGAATGAACACAGTTGCCTGAAAATAAAGAGTAGTTTGAGCATGTGGCCTAAATTTAGTAAATAAGCACTCCCAAAGAAAATTGGCAGTGTAAGAAATTATTTAACTAAAGCAGCAGCCAAGACACTTGTAACAAGACTCATTTTATCAAAGTTAGATTATTGTAATGCTATTTGGTCCGGTTTGACATCGAAAAACTATCAAAGTTACAAGTAGCCTACTCCAAAATCAAGCAGCAAAATTGATAATGAAACAAAAGAAATCAGCGCACGTAACACCAATTCTAAAAGAACTACACCGGCTGCCAATAAAAGAAAGGATCAAATACAAAACTGCCGTTCTCTGTCTTAAATGTATAAATAGTGCACCTTTTTATCTTAAAACATTCCTGGAATTATACAATCCACCTAGAGCCCTTAGATCAGCCTCTGATAATATAATTCTAAAAATTCCAAAACAAAATTTAATTACAAAACATACGGCGAGCGTTCCTTTTTCTTCTTTGGTCCCCAGGTATGGAACGAACTCCCATATAAAATAAGATCTGCCCCAACAATTTCCATTTTCAAAAATCAGCTGAAGCATTTTTTATTCACAAAAGCAATACATGTCATAATGATGTACTGTGATATATCATGTGTATGCCAGATTGTGAGACTTAAGAAATAGCGTGTGAGAATGAGAGAGAGAAAAAGAGAGAGAAAAGAGAGAGAGAAAAGAGAGAGATAGAGAGAGAGGGAGAGAGAAAGATAGAGAGAGAGGGAGAGGGGGAGAGAGGGAGAGAGAAAGAGAGAGAGAGACAGGGAGAGGGAGAGAGAGAGAGGGGGGAGAGGAAGAAAGAGAGGGAGAGAGAGAGAGAGAGAGAAAGAGAGAGAAAGAGAGAGAGAGAGAGAGAGAACGGAAATGTTTTTCTATCTGTATAGAATTAATGTTTTAATGAATGTTTCTAGTTCCTCCGTTTCAACTTTATTGTGACCGTTTGTGAATTTTTATTGCATTGTATATTTTAAGTGAACACATTTTCAACCTCACTGCGAGACTGTTTTTCTCATATAAAATTTTACACATATATGCATTTATATTATATGTATAATACTTTGTTTTACGTACACACTTGTCGATTAATTTTTAAGATGTGATGTCTTTTTCGTTGCAAATGTAATGCGCATTGAGCATCTTTTAGGAAATGGAAATGCGCAGTATAAATGCTATTTATTATTATTATTATTATTATTAT
>NW_004797744.1:183696-188594 GCF_000002075.1 Aplysia californica
CATAACCAAGATCTTCTACCAAGGGAAATAACCAACTTTTCACTTAAATAAGACTTATTACGGTGATTTTTTCCCTTTAGTCACATGACGAGGCGTTGATCAATAAAATTAATTGTTTTGTTTTAAAAAAAGGAAAAAAACGTGAAAAAACGTGGGGAATACAAAATTATGCAAATGTGCAGAATTACGTGAATCCGCGGCCGCACAATCGCATAATCCTACGGGGACAGGTCATTTTGCCTTTGGGTTTGCTCGGCTCGGCGGCCGCACCCGCTTCCGCGAGCCGAGACTTTTTTAGAACGTTGGGAGCTGGGGAAGGGTCGTTAGGTTGTTAACATTCCATAAGAGACATGTAGATGGTTCAGCGCCAGGGCTTCCAACCCGACATCGAGTACAACAAGGGGGCACATTACTCGGATAGCCAGAGCTGTGCCAGGGCTACCCCGGAGTTATACCTTTCACGAGAGTGTAGAAGACCCTCCTGTCAAGATTGACCCAGGGCCTGAAGGGGTTTTAGCTCCCAACCGATTGAGTGGCATGGGCCATGTCACCCTCCCGTCTAAGAGGAAAACCTGGGCCAAAGAGGTGTGTTGGTGAGGGATAGTCCACATACTGATCTCACCTCAACCACCAGGTACCCGGTTTCCCTCCGCACAGGTCGCACATCATGGTTAACGTGGCGTCGGTGGCCTAGTGGTTAGGCTCTCGGACTCGCAACCGTAAGGTCGTGGGTTCGAATCCCGTCAGGGCCCCAAGTTGTGTCCTTGGGAAAGGCACTTTACACGAATTTTCCTCACTTCACCCAGGTGGAAATGGGTACCCGGCTATAGACAGCGAAAGATCTTGTCAGTTTGTTAGTGTTTGAGCGCTTAATCAGCTGCTTGCACTGTATGCTTCCCGGGAAGCAAAGCGCATAGAGCCTGCTGTTGAGCGGGGATATGCGCTATACAAATGCTATTTATTATTATTATTAACGAGGCGCCCAACCTGTGGGATGGGTGACCTCTAGTTTTGCTCTACATGAGGTCGGCGGCGGAAGAAGAAAGAAGGAAGGAGCAGAGGAACATACACACCAAAGTAGGCGTCGCACCGGATCCCAGAGAGCTGAGGTCCGTGCGACACTTCTTCACTGGAGGGGTTTCATCTTCTACAGACGGGATAGTGGGTCTATTTATATACCCCCAACCCATCGGGGGGGGGGGGGGGGTCAAGTTTGATTGCAGATTTTAAGATAAGATTAGACTCCTCACAATGCTTGTTAGATCTTTATGTGTGAAATTTGGTAAAATTTGTTCCAGTAATAAGCGAGATAGCCTTCAGGTGTAGCCCTCCCCCTTAAGTAAGACTGACGCATGGCATTATCAGAGAGGCTAGGATAGCACCTGGGAGGTAGGAAGTTTTGACTAATTTGACCACTGCTTGCAGACTAGACAGGCGACCCGTAATCCCGCCCAATATGCGCTGGCTCTCCCCTCCCCCTTTCCCCTCCCTCCTCCTTAAATTTCCATGTCCAAGATGGAAAATGTTTTTGACATAATTTGTATAGTATTGTGGAGAAATCAGGCCTTTGTCAAAATAATGAAATTGAAGAAACCAACATTAATTTACCACTAGCTGAGCAATTTTTATTGAATATTCTTTACTTGGTTCAACACCTTCTTAAAAATAGATTTCTGTCTGAATGAAAGTGTTGATAAAAGGCATAAATTAAGTAGAATTTAAGTTTCCAAGGATACTGTAGCTTTGGAATTTACCAAACTTTGGTAGCCACTTTCTCACAAATTTTACATCTGACATCAAGCGGCCCCCACCCCCTGTAATCCCAAATATCTCAAGTTCACAACATATAAGTCACTATAACTAACAGTTTAAAAAAACAACAAACAAAAAAACAAAAACACAGATGAGTCTTTTATGTACTACTTTGCTGAGAATGGAACAAATCATTTATAGAATAAAATATAAATCCCTTGGCGCTTGCCAATAATTGTACTCGCAGAAATTAAAAGTCTGAAAAAAGTGCGTATAGTTGTTTTTTTAGATTTACTGTACAAATAAGAAATACAAATGCCACATGGCAAGTTCAAAGGCCACATAAAAAGCTTCACGCCACATAGAAAGTTCAAATGTACAATAGGAAATTTTAGTGCACGATTGAGCGTAGAGCTAACAAGTTCATATGAACAAATAGCAAATCCAAATGTAACACAATAGCAGTTCAAATGCCTGAGAAGCATTTTTAATGTGCTCAAACTGAGTTGACGATATAAGTAGTTTAATTTTACGGTGAATGGATCACCATAAAAATAAAATCCCAAGGATGCTCCTGCGGAAAGAAATTCTGATAGGACTGAAGCAACCAGACATCAATATGCAGCATGGCTGATGCAGAACATTTAGCGGTATGAATTGGACTTTAACGATAAGGCTGGTATCAAGCTGTTAACGACAGATCTCCAACCAGATCATGATGGAAACTATAAGTAGACAGACTCTGGGATGGATCCTGAAGAGGGGGGGAGAGCAGAGATGGACATGTTCCGACAGCAGTGACCCCAACACAGTGGACAAGTAAGACAGCTGTTAACGAAGAGAAACCGAGGAAGACACGGAGTGGTCTATGCTTTGTTCCGGAAGAGCAGGGTCGAAGGGGACCGAACTGCACAATGACATTTGCTATCACTGACGAGGGTGGCCTGGTCTTTCACGACTTTCAATAAGAGGGAATGGCAGCTTTCGTTTCAACCCATCCCTCTAAGAAAATGTTTCAACAATCCCCACAATCAAGTATGCGTTGTATGTAACAATGCTCATGCACAAAGGCAAGCTTTAAATGGCAACTCGCTAATAGACTGGGGGTGAAATATCTTTCCCCTTACACACCTCTTCTTAACATCTACGAGAACGCTTGTGAATTTGGAAACACGATTTGAAATCGAGGCTAACTGAAGCAAGAGACCAAATGCTCACTCAGCTAACTCATCATTGAACAAAGGATGGTCACACTTGCTCAGATGACGGGAAAAAACCCCCAAGCCGTGACTAGAGTGAATATGGCAGCAGTCTTCAGATTATTATTCTTTTTTGCACTTGTTCATTTTTCATTTCCATTTTTATTCTTATTGTCTGCTTCATTTAACAGTTTTGTTTCGTCAAATAGACTCGAAGTGAAATATCTTGCCACCTGCATACCTTGTCTTACCATTTGTGAAAACTTTTTTGAAAACGTTTCCTAATTTGGAAATAGGATTCACCGGCGAGGGTAGCCCTGTGGTTAGGTTATCGGATCTGTAATCGTGAGATTAGGGTTTGGGGTGTTTGAGCCTCAGTTCGGTCCGGCGTTGTGTCCTTGGGAAAGGCACTTTACACGAATTTCCCATTTGGATTGGTCCTTTTGGAGATAAACGTTGATCTCGGAGGTCCTGCTTCTTAAATAACCTAATTGAGTTGATAGGGGTGTTAAACCTATACCATTTCACTGTTTAAAAATTAATTTTTGGGGACATATGATTTGAAACAGATGTTCACTGAAGCAAGAGACTAAAGGATCACTCAGCAGACTCATCAACAAAGGATGGTAACACTTGAAAATTGATGGAATAAAAAACCCAAGCCGTGACTATAGTGAAAATGGCAGCAGTCTTCCGATCAATGCAAGCCTGTATGCCACAACATTTTGTAGTGCAAGAATAAGTAACATGTAAAAGTAAACTTGGCTTTACATTTCATCCAATCAGTTCTATATATACACCAACAGTCTGTTAATTTTTATCATAACCGTTCGTTTCTGTTTAAACATGTGGGTTTATTTTCGGGTTTTTAAAACATTTAACAATTAGTTTCGTTTCACCTGATTTCTTCTTAGTGGCACCATATGGCTTACATATATCTTTTTCGTTGCAAAAAATCCTAACTTTTTTACCTTGATACACTTCTTGTACTTTTAGCCTCCTTTTTCTCCAGTTCAAGCATATATATGTACATTTGAAATAGCTATGTGGCATTGGAATTTGCTATGTGTTACATTTGAGATTTATATGTTTACATTTGAAATGACCTTGCTATTGTTGTATTAGGACTTTTA
The DNA here is from genome assembly GCF_000002075.1 of Aplysia californica. NCBI lineage: Eukaryota > Metazoa > Mollusca > Gastropoda > Aplysiida > Aplysiidae > Aplysia > Aplysia californica. The sequence continues at coordinate 187,781 of NW_004797744.1, forward strand.
TGACGTCATTTGTATATTTGGATTTGCTAGGTGTAATTTGGACTTTCTATGTGGCATTTGAATTTGTTATGTGTATGTTTGAACTGAAAATATATTATGAACAATGTTTTGAAGTAAATTCTGAGTTTTTCCCTTACTGAAAGCTCATTTGTCTACAGTAACATTTTACAGGCCCAATATTGCTTTATAAATGAATTTCACTATACATTAGACTTGGCCTTCTATCACACATCATCAGATGTCAGTCTACAGCAAATGAACCTGGCATGGAGAGTTTAATAGCAAAGCTCTGCTAGTCTCACTTTTCAACATCATCAAGAAGGCTCAGCAAGGCTTCACAAAACTGGATATTCAGTCTGTTTTCTCCGCAGTCCATCACAATCACAGCAATTTCCCCAGAGTAGTACACGGACAGCCCATTGACCATCTTGGTGGGTTTGTGAAGATGTGCACTGCTCATGATGGACAGCCAACCTTAAAAAAAAAAAAATAATAATAATATTTTTAAGCTTTGCATTCAAGAGAAATTCCAAAAATATGACCTAGTGACTGAGAAATAGCATAGAACCACAGAATTCTACACTTATAGAAGCGGAACTCCCTCTTCGCGATTGCCGATTCGCTGTGAGGAATTGAAACTAAAACATGGCGGCCAGTTGAGGGCACCTTTGGCTGCGCCGCACATAAAAAACACATATTTTTGAACACGAATAAGAAAAAATAAGTGGTCTCTTGTTACGGATCAAATTGAAGTCCTGTTTCAATTCGATTAATTGATAAAAGTGCGTTATATCGCAATGCGTTGGCCACCCCT
>NW_004797744.1:191092-192374 GCF_000002075.1 Aplysia californica
AAGACGCCATTGTTTTCGGTCTTCAATTCCTCAAAGGTCACGTGGTACAGTTCCCGTTCTATAAGTGTAGAATTCTGTGCATAGAACATGATTTTTTTAAAATGTTTTTAATAACCATAATTACTACATGATGTAAAACTTTCCTATTGTTGCCCCTCTTCACTTTCATCCTTTCTCCTGGCCCAGAGTTGTGAAAGTCCTAAAGAGGGAACATTAACCATGTTCTCATGCACAGTAGAATTAGTAGCTTTTGAGCATAAGGGGGCTATACGGAAAAATGCTGTTTTGAGAAAAAGTAGGGGGAAGGTTTTGCCCCTTGTACAGTTTCTATGAAAGACAAGGAGAGTTTTCTCTATTTTAACCAAACAAATAGATCTGCACAAATGAAACCAAACTTCTCCTGATTGGTAGGGCAATGCCCACTTTTAGTGTAGGTCCTGATTTCTGGAAACCCCCGAAACCCGGGTTAGCCCGCTTGTCCTCAAAATCAAAAGCGACCAATTGTAATTGTAAAAGGGCTGATTCATTAATGTCATGCTCATAGCTGTGCCTGAACTGCAACAGGGAACTGCTACTTTTTCTTTCCTAATCCTTACTATCGTCATTTTTTCTCTACTTCTCTTGTATGTTTGTCACACTCTTGTGACCCGCTATTTCCGGGGTGCCTTGATAGTCGAAGCAGACTTTTTTGTGCTGTTGAAGCTAGAGAGGTGAGCAGAATAAGCCTGATTCCCTATAAGGACTCTTCTGTTGACATCCACCCCCATGCAGTTGCGAGCGCCGTAAAACCTCTACTAAAACAAACAAACAGATGTGAAAGCTGTAAATATATTGTAATCTTTTATGAAACCACAATCCAGAAAAATAAAACCTGCTTCCTTATTGTGAGCTTGGTCTGCACCAAGGTACTATCCGTACGATCTGAATATAAATGCAAAAAGCAGTGGCCCAAAAAATCCATCACACTAGCTTGGGATTGTCTTGTCTGTGTAAAAAAAAGCATGAGGTGAACACAATATGACATATCTCTGAAATGTGAAACTGCTTCACTAACAATTTAAAAATCAAAGCAGCATTTAATAAAATCACATATTTATCATAGTATCAGTTTACCCATCAGAGTTCATTCGCAAAGCTTTCATTTAAAAAGTCAATACGAAAACTAAATAAATTTTCATTTTTGCAGTTCAGACTTAAGATACCATATATATACCATCCCTTGAACACTTATTATGCACTCTTCAAACACACACAAATGCATAAACACTCACTCATACCTGCA
>NW_004797744.1:192629-200995 GCF_000002075.1 Aplysia californica
TATATATAGATAGATAGATAGATAGATAGATAGATAGATAGATAGATAGATAGATGTTCCAAACTTTCTCTATGATATACAACTGAATAACACTCATAACATATCTATACTTCGCATTATTCTATAAATAAATTAAAGGAAAATGAATGAAGACAATGCACACAAGCATATCAATGCAAGAAAGAATCGTACTCAAAATGTCTTTTCTTTTCAGTATTAGATGGACTTTAAAAGCAGCAATCCTTGCAGCAATGTGAAGGTGGATTTCTCATAAGATATACCTTCAAAAATTGAAACATTGAATAAAAATCTGAGCATATTACTTGGTTCACTTCTGTCCAGCTATTTGGCAGTTTAGTATTAGAGTTTTACGGTGCTCACAAGGTCATAGGCGCGCGTAAAACAAGTTGGTTTTATCCACAACAATTCATCGCACAGCCTGATTTTGGTATTTCTATTAAAATGCTAAAACGCAAAAATTTTAGGTAAATATATAACTTTTTAAATAACATTTAAAATTTTAACGTTTTTCATAGTTTACCGAAAAAGGGAAATGGCCTTTTGGTGAAAATCAAAGACTCTGTTGGGACCAACGACGGAAAACAAATCTTGCAATTTTTTGCATTTAAAATATATATTATATCCTTTGGGTCTTTCTGAAGTCTAGACATTTTGTTAAAATGTGTCTAATATAGGTAAAATCTGCAGAACAGCTTCTCATATCCCCAAAGGAGGTATTTGGGGGCTCCAGTGGCTAAGTGAGGAGTGAGTTCAGACTCAAGTAATGTCAAGCAAGTATCGGTGACCGGGGGTTTAGATGAGTGGTCACTGGGGTGTGTCCTTGAGCAAGACACGACAACCCTAGCTCAAAAGGCGCTGTAGAGTGGCGACCGGCAATGGCATGTTTGTTAATTGTTCTGTACTGGTGTAATATTTGCAGGAAGAAGAAGTGTGCATGTATTTAACCCTCTAGAGCTCAGAGTGCCATATCTGGCACATGTCAAGTGACCAGCTTCAGGGGAAACAATAATTAGTTTTTGTTATGTTCGGGCATTTCATGAGGTAGGTAACTGGAGAATCATCATCTGAGTAACTTCGGGGGATTTTTTTCTGAAGTTATTTCACCTTTCAACTTCAACTTCCTGTTTTTTATCACCACTTGTGCTTGAAACAGAAAATAACACCCACTCTTCTTCAGTCTATCACCATCAACCGTCAGGTACATAATTTTGTCAATTTTTCCTAATATATGTTTTGAAATAAAGTAGATTTAGATATTATCACCATCAAATTCCATGTTCAACATTTAAATTTCGATTTATGGGGGTGTTTTTAGGTGTGGTCTAAACATGGCACACTGGGCATTTGAGTCCTGGTTTTTATCACATAGCCCTGTTTCAATATAAAATGTCAAAAAGTTCAAGTTGACAGGAAAAATAAAAAAAGCAGATTGACTTTATTTCAGTGTAAATACATACAGTAAACATCCTTTAGAGTGTTTGTAAGGGTTCATTAAGTTATTTTTCTTTATACAAGTGTATTTGTACAAATTCTGAAAAGTGAAACACACACTACCGGTACTTAATTTTTTTCTTGAAACAGTTGCATTTTGTCAGCAATGAGACTCATGATGACAGCACAAGCAATGATCGTGTATAACTCCGTCCGTGTATCAATGATCTAAAATCCAATTTCAAAAAAATTTTAAGCATCAGTGTGTTCATGAAATTTTGGTATCTTTCAAAGGTCGGTGTAGTCTGAAACAATACATTCGGAACAAACCCCACAAATTATGAGGTTTCAAGTTGTGGGCTCGTTGCGGAAGTGAGGGCACTCTGCACGACTTTGATGTGTATCAAGGTTCAAATGGAGCTAATACTCGTAGATCTGAACTAGACATGGGAGGTGATGTCATGGACATGGTAAAGAACTTGGAGGATGGAGAGAATTACACAATTTTTGCCGACAACCTCTTTTCGAGCGTAAACTTGGTGAAACAGTTGAAGGAGAAGGACTGCTATATGTGGGAACCGTCCGTGAAAACCGCTTGAAAGGTTGCAAGTTGAAGGCAGAGATGCTGACTCCAACATCGTTGTCATTACATGGTACGACAACAAGAAAGTGGATGTCATTTCGTCATATGTTGAACCAGAACCTGTTGAGAAGCTTACCAGGTGGGACAAAAAACTGAAGGAAAAAAAATGCAGTGAATTGCCCTGCTGTAATTCGCACATACAACAAACACATGGGAGGGGTAGATTTACTTGATTGTCTCACCGTTCTCTGCAAAGCAAAAGTCAAGACTCGAAATTGGTACATTTATTTGTTCTACCACACAATCAACATGGTGGTAGTCACCAGTTGGCTGAAATATCGTCATCACTGCAGGATGCTTCAGCAGCCCCCAGTCAAGCTGTGACTTCCATCAGTCGATTGCTGACAGTCTGGTTACTGCCGAAAAGTTGCCAAGACGGCCTGCAGCTGGGAGTCCTCAGTTTCTCTCACGCTCTAGAACTCAAGTGAGCCCCCCAACTGTCGACACACAGCTCGAACACGTGGATCATCATCCTCTCCACGCCAACCGGAAACGATGCAAATGCCTCAGATGTGACTCAAAGACCTACATCTTATGTAGGAAGTGTATAGTTCATCTCTGTTTGAACAAGGAGCGAAACTGTTTTGAAAAATTCCTCTCAAGAAAAACATGATAAATTTGTTCAACGCTACCCAGTTTGACATATCTGGCACAAAATACCCAAATGCCCAGTGTGCCATATATGGCATGGCCTGTAACTTTTTTAATACAAGTTTTAGATGACAGAAACTTTCAAATCTGGTTATTGTACTTCCTTTTCAACATGGTCTGTGAAAATGAAATTTTTCTGTCAATGATTTCTATACCTGGGCATTAGAGGGTTAATAATGTTATGTATTCATAAATATGTATTTGTGGATGTATATATAGGTATGTATGTATTTATGTATGTATGTATTTGTGCATGTACATGTGTGTGTGGTTGTGTGTGAGTAAGTGAGTGAGTGAATGAGTGAGCGAGTCAGTGAGTTAGTCAGTGAGCGAGTGTTTGTATGTTTGCCATTGTAAACCAAATTGCCCTTTCGGGATTAATAAAAGTGAAATCTATTTATGTGTCAGGAATGTGTGTTCAATGCGTAATCGAGTAAAAATAACTTTGTCTTTTCTGGAGAGGCCCTAAGGTGTTTGTGGACCCAGTTTGGGCCTAATGTTGTGTAGTTTGTTATTTAGTTTTAGTAAGAGTTTTGTGGCGCTCACAACTGCATAAGCTCATATGACCGTGCGAAAAAAAAAATTGGTTGTTCGCAACAGTCCATTGCACAGCCCGATTCCGGTCAAACCTCTACTAAAATGTTGAAACACTAAAAATTTGATGTAAATAAATTCTTAATTTAAAATAATTTTTTTAATAACATCATGTAAATTTTTAAATCATGTCAATCACAATTTTCCACAAAGGCCAATGGCCTTTATAAAATCAAGGATTCTGTTGGGATCAACGACGGAAAACAGGTCTTGCAATTTTTTGCATCTAAAATATTTCCTTTGGGTCTCTCCGAAGTCTAAACATTCTGATAAAATGTGTCCAATGGTAAAATCTGTGTCGCATCCGACACAAAACGGCTTCTCTTCTCCCCGAAGGAGGTATTTGTGAGTCAGGGACGTGTGTCCGATGCGTAATCAAGTAAAAATGACTTTGTCTCTTCCGGAGAGGCTCAAAGGTTTTCACGGACCCAGTTTGGGTGTGATGTCGTGTAATTTATTATTTTCTTGTTTTTTCCAATGAGTCTCCCACAGACCGGAGGTATAGTATTTTACTTTATTTTTAAAGTCAGTCTGTGGGAGAGTACTGTTATCGTTGATCCCAAAAGAAAGGACAAGGATTCCTTCGCCTGGAGGTCCACTTGCTCGTTTCCTCAGATGCCCACATGGCTATGTAGCCATACGAACACTATACTTTTCCCGGTTTCAGCCAAAGCGTGTGTTTTTTGTTGTAACCTAACAATTTTTGGGTGTAAGAGTGTAGTTTGTAAGTGAGGTGATGCAAGACAGTGAGTCAGATAGGATAAGGAAAGATTGTTAGTAGAATTTTCTACAGCATCCAGTGCCATGTCAATGGCAGTGGCCTTGGCAAAGAAAATGGAGGCTTCAGGATGGAGTCTCCTGTACTGTTTGAGGATAGGGCAGCGGCGCCCGATTTAGAGCCATCTGCGAAGATAAGTTCCGCACCGGGTATTTTTCTATAAGTTTTTTTGTGAACAGCTTTAAATGTCTTAGCGTAAAGTTTGCACTTATTTTGGTGTGTGTGGTCAGTTGAAAGTATATTTCTGCCTTGGTGAGGTGCAACGGGAAAAGAAATTGTTGGATGTCTTGTCTGGAAAAGTGTACGTTTTTGGGGTCCTCAAGGACTCTGGGGCTTAAGAGTTTGATGAGTATTTCGTTGTTTTGGAATTTGTTTATGGTGTCTGGGTTTGTTCTGAAAATACAGTCGTGTTTAAATTGCATTATATTGTAGAGAGAGTTGTGTGCGTCTGAGTGTGAGTGATGGTATGTTTGCCTCTGTCTGGAGACTCTCCACTGGAGAAGAGCGGAAAGCCCCCAGGGTGAAGCGGAGTCCTTGGTTTTGTATTGGCTCTAGCATCTTCAGGAAATTGGTTTTTTCCTATCCGTAGACCTGACAGCTCTAGTCAAGCCTGGATCGGACAAGGGAAATGTATAGGTGGAGGAGGTGCTTATTTGAGTCTCCGCCCTGCCCTACCCCGGAAGCAATAAAATTTTCAAAGTCAAAGCGTTTTAACACTTTCTGGCACCCCACACGGAGGTCTTTAATGTGCGGAATGAATGTGAGTTTCTTGTCAAATATCTAATGCCGAGGAAACGGGTCCATGTCTATGTTCCCTAGCCCTATGTTCCCTAGCTCTATGTTCCCTTGCTCTATGTTCCCTAGCCCTATGTTCCCTCAGCTCTATACAAGTTACACGATGACCAAAGGTCAACTAATTAAAGGTCAGAGTGACCAGTGGTCAAGCAATGGTCAGTGTGACAGTGTTCAAGCAATTGTCAGAATGATCATTGGTCAAGCAATGATCGGAGGGACCAGTGGTCAAGCTATGGTCAGTGTGACAGTGTTCAAGCAATTCTCAGAATGATATTGGTCAAGCAATGATCGGAGTGACCAGTGGTCAAAGCAAAGGTCAGAATGACCTGTGGTCAAGCAATGGTTAAACTGACCAGTGGTCAAGCGTAAGTTTATGATGAAAATGGACATTACAGTAGAGCTAGGGAACATAGGGCTAGGGAACATAGGGCTGCCCCGGAGGAAACAAGCCTAGTCCTGGACAGGAATCCTTTCCCCGTATAGCATCAAATCCGGTTGCAGCACACATCCGCCTTATCAGATTTAGATCTAGATCTAGATTCTAGATGTCTATCAAGAATCTTGGTATCTAGATATATCTAGATCTCAATCTGCCCAAAATGGCTGTGAAAAAAAAGTAAAGTTTGCAAACAAACTAACATCTGGGCGCTCTTTGGAAATTGCCTTCCCGTTCCAATGTAAGCGTGAAGATGATGTGGTTTTTAAAAAAAAATTATTATTTTTGCCGAAACCCCCCAAAAATAGTAGATCTAATCTAGATCATCTAGATCTAATATCTAGATTCTAGATCTAGATCTAGGGGGCAAGCCCTCCTACTCAAACCCCCACCTCTATCAGCCCCCCCCCCCCCCTGAAACCCCCCCCCTGTTAAAGCTAGATCTAGAATCTAGATGGTCATTTGCCAAAAGGTGGGATACCAGGGTGTGACAAATGAGGTCCAAAATCAACTTTATGTAATAATTCTTTAATCACCCATATTATATAGCCTAATGATTGCTCTTTCGGGCTGAGTAACTGCCAAAGCTGTATATGCAGTGGTCTTGGTGCAATTCTGACTTAAATGACGGAAATAGCTAAAAGTTCGTTCATAACAATGATGACACAAATTTATGAATACTCAAAGTTCCTTTCTTCAGCTAGGCTGATGTTATATTTTGAGACATAGCAAATAACTTCCAAAAATACATAGAATTGACAGTTATAAAAATCTTTATTAATTTTTGATAAAATTACTTTTTGTGTCATAATAGTTATGAACGAACAATAAGTAACCAAAATACTATCAATTATGTCAAGTTTCATCAACTAGAATTGTCTAAAATAACACTCTGGTCTAATTATAGTCAACTGATAAATGAAAGACCATTGAATAGCTATTTTTAAATTCAAACTGGTCATAGGGCATGTTAGGCATAAATTTAAAGTTCGTTCATAACCATTATGACACACTGTTTCGTTCATAACTATTATGACAAATTTTACTTTTGGCCCCTAAAATTTACTTATATTGTTCTTTCTTTCACATAAAATGGTTTTCATTTATGAGGCTTTCCTTAAAATATGATCGATTCCAGTGGCGGTGGGTAGTGAAGGGCTCACGGGCTTGAGCCCCCCTCCCCACCCCCCAAGTCTATCCCAAGGCAAATGAAAATAACGAAATAAGCAGTTGAAACTGTTCTGATCGACCGCAATGAACACAGAGTGATCAACTAGGCGGCTTGCTCGTTTATCCAATCACTGTTGTCCCCGCTTACAACTATAGTAACCTAACAGTCAATCAAATGTCTTTAGGGCTCAGCAATCAACCAGCCCGTTCCCACGGTCTCTACTTAATGAAACCCCTCTTGTAAAAAGGTAGAAGACTGGGGAAAAAATAACACTGCACTGAGGGCTCACGCTCTCCCAGCCCTGACAATGGGGTGAAAGTTTACGACACACTTTCCCCCAATGACACAGTTACCTGTGCATGCGCCCATTGGGCCTTTGTTAGGCGCGTTCTATTTTCTGCAACAACACGACCCAATCCACCTCATACACGGTGTGTGTTTGGAGTGCTGTGAGTTTGTGCCGCTGAGATTTAACAATAATCAAATAAAAACTAATTAGAGAAATTTGGAGGTGAAACGGCTTCGTCCCCACCATCCAGAAGATTTTAACGAAGAACAAAGCGATGGCAGACAAAGGTGACTCTTCTCGTTTGAATGGTTCTCAAAATACCGTGGCTCGCCGTGAGTATAGAAAAATCATCCCTGTTTTGTTCTTATTGCTTGCTTTTTGGTGGTAAAGAAGTGGAAGAAACCTAAGCCCCACCCAAATCTAGGTTCACCCACCGCCACTGATCGATTCCTCTATGTAGGGAGAATTCAAAGTTTATTTCCTGAAAAACCCTTAGAATACCTTTAAAATGGTTCGTTCATAACAATTATGACAAACTTCAATTTTGACCTAAAAATTTATGCATTTTGATCTGTCATCCATTTTTTAAAACTTTTATTAAATGAAACTCTCCTCATAATATGTATCTCTGTACATGTTTTTAAAGTTTATTAACTCTGAAAAGCCCTCAAAATATATAAAATGGACTATAAATAGTTCGTTCATAACCATTTACTACAAAAGTATAAAATACTAATTAAAATCCACACCCATACCCTTATGATAAAAATCAAAATATCACAATGTATGCATGGTCTATTCTGTCCTTTAGTTGGGTTAAAATTAAAAATACATTGCAAAAAAACTGTAAATTACATGGAATAAGGTTTCGTTCATAACCGTTATGACACGCACACTGTTTCGTTCATAACTATTATGACAAATTTTACTTTGGGCCAAAAAAATTAATTTATGTTCTGTCATTCACGTAAAATTGTTTTAATTTATGAGACTGTCCTCAAAATAAGGTTATATGTTGGAAGAATTCAAAGTTTAATCACTGAAAAACCCTTAGAATACCTTTAATGGTTCGTTCATAACTATTATGACAAACTTCAGTTTTGACCTAAAAATTAATATTTTGACCTGTCATTTACTTTAAAATTTTATATTAAATGAAAGTTTCCTCATAATATGTATCTGTGTACATGTTTTTAATGTTTATCAACTCTGGAAAGCCCTCAGAGTACAATATATGTAGTTCGTTCATAACCATTACTACAAAAGAAAAATACTGATTAAAATACATACCCATACACTTATGATAAAAATCAAAATATCAAAATGTAAGCAAGGTCTAATACATCCTCAAGTTGGGTTAAAATTAAATATACACCCCAAAACAACTGTGAATTACATGCAATAAGGTTTCGTTCATAACCATTATGACACACTGTCACGTTCATAACATGATGACAATCCATTATGACAAGCATATTTTTGCCTCTTCTTCGCTTCTCTTTTGAGTCATCAGCACGATACTCTTCCATGTTCATTCCACCATGTAAAAGGATGTTG
>NW_004797744.1:201095-202443 GCF_000002075.1 Aplysia californica
ATCGGTAAATGACAGAAGTATATCAGTATCGGTAAATGACAAGTGTATCAGTATCGGTAAATGACAAAAGTATATCAGTATCGGTAAATGACAGAAGTGTATCAGTATCGGTAAATGACAGAAGTGTATCAGTATCATTAAATGGCCATTATTGTTCATTTTGTCAGTAAATGACTCGCTGTTGTTGTTGTGTGTTTGTGTGTGTATATTTGTGTGTGTGTGTGTATGTTTGTGTGTGTGTATTATGTGTTTGTGTGTGTGTGTATTATGTGTTTGTGTGTGTGTGTATTATGTGTATGTGTGTGTGTTATCATGTAGTCAAAATATCTCTCCTTCTATCTCTCCTTATCTCTGTCTGTGTGTTCTTGCGTGTGTATGTATGTGTCTGTCTGTGTGTCACGTGTGTCTGTCTGTGTGTCACGTGTGTCTGTCTGTATATGTATGTGTCTGTCTGTGAGTCGTGTGTATGTATGTGTCTGTCTGTGTGTCATGTGTCTGTTTGTGTGTCCCCAGTGGTGCGGCCCAATGTGGAGAGCTACGTGTTCCTGCGTGTGGGGGAGACGGTCAACGACGTACTGGTGGAGGAGGAAACGGCCGATGTGGGGTGAGTGTGTGCTCGTCTGTCTGTTGTCTCTTTGTTTGTCAGTCTGTCTGTCTCTTTGTCTGTCTGTCTGTTGTCTTTTTGTCTGTCTGTCTGTCTCTTTGTCTGTCTGTCTGTTGTCTTTTTGTCAGTCTGTCTGTCTCTTTGTCTGTCTGTCCGTTGTCTCTTTGTTTGTCTGTCTGTCTCTTTGTCTGTCTGTTTGTTGTCTCTTTATCTGTTGTCTGTCTGTTTATCTTTATATTTCTATTTCTACTGCTACTCCTTGGCTCCTTCTTACTGCTGTCTTGCTGCCACACCCCTGATCTTCTGGTAGGAAAGATCTACACTAAGCCTTCTCGGACAAAGGTGGAAAATCTCAGAGGTCTCGTGTGCATGCACACGTTAAAGATCCCTTGGTGGTCTAAATAGATAAGAGTAGGCTTCGGCCCCCACCCGGGCAAAATTTCAATTTCCTTCCAACTGAAAATGTAGGTGTGTCCCGCGCGCTCATATGACTTTATACTGTTGCGAACGCCATAAAACTCTTACCAAAAGAAAACCCCGTTATAACGCCCTGCTTGAAGGTAGCAGCACAGAGGGGCTGGTGGTATATAGGGGTATAACGGGATAGCACTGGTGGTATAACGGGATAGCACTGGTGGTATATAGGGGTAGCACTGGTGGTATATAGGGGTAGCACTGGTGGTATATAGGGGTAGCACTGGTGATATATAGGGGTAGCACTGGTGGTATATAGGGGTAGCACTG
>NW_004797744.1:205356-207060 GCF_000002075.1 Aplysia californica
GGGGGGGGTGTACGTTTGGGTGTGTGTGTGTACATGTGTGTTTGTAAGACCAGTTCAGCCTGTGTTGTGTTTGGTAGAACTAAATGAAGTTTTGATTGAATTGTGCGAAGATTTGAATGTTTTTGACCCCCTTCCTTGCCTTGTGACGTACCTGTAGCCTCACGTACCTGTAGCCTCACGTACCTGTAGCCTCATGAAAATGTGTTATTTTTTAGCGCTGTGCCGCATCATGTACATAACGGAAGTTGGCAAAAGTTGCCGCCCCTGGGTGCCTGTATGACGTCACGTGTACGTCACGCTAGGGACATGGATGGAATTCTTCTGTACGCAGTTTTAGCCACAAGTGCTGCCTAGATTCATTTATGGAATGAAAGAGGCGCACATATTATATATATATATCGGTACCAAATTTGCTAGTATTACTTTACTGCTAGGCTTGCAAGCCATCGATAAACACAGATCTAGGCTTGCAGTGCTCTCGTAAATTGTAAACAGAAATGGTTTAAAAAGGCAAATAAATTCACTTTTTGACGTAGATTACCGGTTATTTGAAATTTTAGTGTGGAAATATAATGAATGTTTTGAAGATTCTTCAGTGAATATGTGAGTAAGATCTAATCTAATGTTTCTTTATACATGTATTTGTTCTGTCTTGAAGGTATGTCTAATGACACTAATGTGTTTGTTGATTTGTGTGGCTTGTAAGTGTTATGTTGATGTGACAATGTCTTCTTGTTGAACATTGTTTTTTCAATAAAATCTGAACGGCAGAAAGTCCGTCTCCGTGTCTGCTGTTTGAACTGTGTTGTGTAATTGTGTTCCAGGTTTAATTTTTTACATTTGTGAAGCGTCATTAGGAAGTCAGGTGCTCATCAAAATAACAAAGTCAAAGAAATCAGCATTTTTCTGCTTGTGTACAATGGAACTTGGATTCCACGAGAGGAGACAGATTCCCGCGTTTTTCTTTTCTTCTTTAAAATCAATCAAAATAACCCGGATTCAATGAGGTCGCTTACAGGGTGAACAGCCCCTGCAGACGTGACTTCGCTCATTTTTCTCGCAGAACGAGCTTTATCTATTCCCGGAAACCATCCATTGCACCTGCATTGTGATCCAATATTCACTTAGTCGATTGCATGCGACCAATCAGCGGCCCTTTACATTCCAACAAATGTGTTGTTGGCACGTGCACGTGTCTACTCTGGTGTGTGTCGGGGTCGGATGGGCAGCCTGCGCGCGTATGGCTGTGTGTGCGTGTCGGGGAGGAGGGGGTCCAGGCGTTGAACGTCGCAGATACAAACACGTCTCAGTCTTTCTTTTCCCCTCGGCAACTGATGGTTATTACAATGATAAAAGTCTTGACGGAGATCTACATAATGAATTGTGCGCTGCTCTATGGAATCAAAAGTTGCCGTATGCTAACCTCTACACAGCAACACAACTTTTTGGTAAACAATCGAGATGACACAGGTGTGCATTTGAACGAATCGGTCTTTTTTTTTACACAGCTCATAATATGCAGGCATTTCAGGCAGTACTTGTGACTTCTCTTTATACATTACTTGCTCAGTGCCTGTAATTATCTACACAAAACCTCGTGTAACGAACACTCGGATTCAACGATATTTTAGGTAAGGCCCGGCGATCTCGTTGAATCCGAGTTCCACTGTATATAGTAGGTAGCTATTTTATTGAATTTATGGA
>NW_004797744.1:207160-214660 GCF_000002075.1 Aplysia californica
TCCATGTAAAAGGATGTTGTGAAACAGTGGGAAGTCCCTCACATGATATTTTGCAGAAATATCATAAAGTGTTTGTTCATAACATCATTATGACGAACCTGGACTATCTCAATCAAAGTCATATTTAAGCAAAACCATGCGATGGAGCGGAAAATTACCCTTCTGATGGATTAATGTCAAACCAATGTTTAATACCGGTCATTCCACGGGATGATATGTTTAACGATTTGGGTTTTCTAGACCTCGGAAAGCCTGATGATGTAATTATGACACGAGTTATGAACGAACTTATAAATTTTACTAAGCAATAACATCATTAATATAAAAAAAATAAAACCCTTTTAATGGACACACGCTGTTATGATGGTGTATACAAACTATTTTCAATGTTTGAATGCACTACTGTTTGATAGATTAAGATAAACAATATTCTGTATTTAACATACAATTACGTGTGCACTCAGGATGAGTAAAAAATGCCCTATTTTTAGTACTATTATCTTTCTATGAAGAGATATAAGATGCACACATTATCTACTTGCTCATGCAGCTTGACCAACTTATTTCCTTGCCATATATGCATAAAGTTTTCAGTAGAAAACATATTTTACTATGAGTAGTGGTTGATTTAAAAAGTCCTTAAAAAGCAAACACCCCCACCTTTTGGCAAAAGCTCAGATCTAGATCTACACGGTGGGTCCACCAAAGTTCAATCAGTGGTACAATCCGGCTAAAATAATTTTTTTTTATGGAAGTGGCTATTCTCATCCGGGGTGAGAATAGAAAAACGATCTACCTCTCACCCCGGGTGAGACTTGCCAGCGTAGGCTATTCTCACCCGGTGCGAAACAAGACCTGCTTTTCCTCATTTTGGAATAAATACTGTCTATCGGTGTGGATGATCATATTGATAAAAGCCAAGAAAAAATTACGTTATAGCACAAAAGTAAGCTAATTTGATCGTCTTCAAAGATGCTATTTCTATTTCACTGTTCGAATCGAGACGAACTACGCGGGTCCCCATTTTGTTTTGCCCGGAAGTTCTCGCAAGATCTACTCTTCCCCTCTCTCTCTGTCTCTTTCTGAATACTGTCCATCGGTGTGAACGATCAAATTGACCAAAACAAAGTTAAAAAATGATGTTAAAACACAAAAGTAAATTCATTTTGGTGCTTTTTCGGTAGTTCCCACCCCCCATATTTGAGCCTGACCTACTTCTAGATCTAGAGTCTAGATCTATACGTTGGATTCGCGGTGAGCTAAGATATCAAACCTAACAACAGCAAAACATTAAATTGTGGTAAAATTCAGGGGGGCATGCCCCCCTGAAACCCCCCTTCCTATTTTTGTTAGGTCAGGGGGCTAAAACCCCCCTACTCTTGGGGCCAAAACTCGTGAATAACAATTGCGGGGTGGGAACTACCGAAAAAGCGCCTTAATTTGGTTGTCTACAAAGATGCTACGGCTATTTAACTTTTCGAATCGAGCCGAACTACGCGGGTCGCCATTTTGTTTTGACCGGAAGTTCTCGCGCTACTCCTCTCTCTCTCTCTCTCTCTCTCTCTCTCTCTCTCTCTCTCTCTCTCTCTCCACTGCCCACAGTAGTGATGGGCCGATACCACAATTTAGGTATCGATGTCGAGATCTAGCAATGATAGTACATAACAAGATGGGCCACTTCTCTCTTTGAGCCAATTAAAAAAGTGTCCTCAAAATTTGGTGGCGCCCTCTTCACAAAAGCGCACTCTTTGCGAACAGAGTTACCCTACTTGAGTTTTAAAAAATCAAAGTGAAACTAGCAAGTTTTGGGATAAATTTCGGAAGAACGCTTTTTTAAAATGGTTACGCTGACAAAAAACCTCTTCCGGAGGAAAGGGTGATGGTTTTTTTCGTTTAATTTGACTTTAGAATGACAGGCGAGAGGTCATTAAAATAAAAAAAAACTAAAACTCCGCACTGAACGTACCCGAACTGCTGATGAACAGCAGTCGATCTGCGCACGCAAGGAGGTGCTATTCCTATTCTTCTTCTGGAAAAACGAAAGAGAGCTTCAAAACAGACTGCAGCGCCATCTGAAGCAAAGAGCATACTTCCTGTGGACACTTTTTTGGCTGAGTGGCCCATCTTGTTATTTACTATCTTTGGATCTAGTACTTTTTCAAGGTATCGATACCGATACCTCGATACTTAATGCTATTAGTAACATAGTTACGTCGGGGGTAATAAGTAAAGACAAAAATACAACTATACTTTTCCAAGTATTTAGATAATCGTGTCTAGACAAGTTGTGACTATTTAGCTGAGACTCTAACAAAAATTATTTGTGAAAAAGAGAGAGAGAGAGAGAGAGAGAGAGAGAGAGAGAGAGAGAGAGAGAGAGAAAGAGAGAGAGAGAGAGAGAAATAAACAGGGGTGAAGGCTGACTTGTTTGACAGGGTAATCAAAGTGAAACGGGATCACAATCAGATATGGCCTGTAGATATCACACAAGAATCTTACTCGAGGCGGCGACTCTCTGAGTTGTGAATGAAAACAAATCCGGAATTCATATTGTATGTTCAACCGCCAAAATAATCGGGAAAGTATCTTATTAAATATCAGTTCCAACTAAAATTAAATTTAACTTTTTGGATGTGAATACATAAACACGAAGCAAAGATGTCAGTACTAGATCTATATGTTATAGATCTACCAGTGAGTCTAACTCTTTGGTAGAACATGACAATTATCATTTTTTTAAATTTCACATTTGGCTGTTTTTGTTAGCCTTTCGCGGCCAGGAGCTGATGTCATAATCGAGGTAAAAAAACAAGCACATTGAGCAGTCAAGAGATTATTAAGAGTTAGTTCCCCTTATATTTGTGAGGTAGACTCGACCAGTGTTAGTTAGCTTACATAAATCAGGGCTTCTGATTGATTATAACTGTGGCCCCAAAGGGGTGAACAGGGTATATGTGGCAATGAAACAGCTTTGACTGCTATGCACATGTTCCCTTCAAGTCTATTGGTAGACTCTTACAGCCTTACTTTAAGCTTACTTAATCAAAGCTTGCGACTGCTTATGGAGTGGCCCGAGAGGGGTGAGGAGGCTATTTCTGTGGCCGTGAAACTGTTTTGAATGTTAGGCATACTGTTCATTGTTGATTACGAACGTCTTTTTACGTTTAATTTAAAGAGGTTTACGTTTAAGAATGAATTTGACAGCGACAATGTTTCGAAATTAGGAAGGGAAGCAGTGATTATTTGATTATATAGACGCTTCGCCCCTGGAAATAAATACCCAAATATGAGAATAAAAACAAAAATTAAGTGAAGTATGGGAGGAAAGTCAACTTTGCAGAAAATGTTAGTATTGGAAAATAAAAACACAAGAGTTCTAAAAAGGCAATTCAATTTACCAGATTTTTAGCAACTTTAAATTAAACTAATGAGGATAAATCAGGGTTGTCAGTGAGGATTTTGCAAAATCACCATATAGATTTCATGAAAAACTTCTCTCTTTTTGTTGAAAAATCACTAAATAAATTTACAACGCTTGCCCCCTACGAAAACTTATCAGTTTTGATAAACAAAAAATTCTCAAGGCCCAAGTCACTTGCTTTGGCAGCCCTGGGATAAATAACACATAGGTATCGATGTTTAGAGCAGGTATCGGTACCGATACCGATACCTATAGGTATCAATGATAGTAAATAACAAGATGGGCCACTTCTCTCTTTGAGCCAAATAAAAAAGTGTCCTCAAAATTTGGTGGCGCCCTCTTCACAAAAGCGCACTCTTTGCGAACAGAGTTACCCTACTTGAGTTATAAAAAATCAAAGTGAAACTAGCAAGTTTTGGGATAAATTTCGGAAGAACGCTTTTTTAAATGGTTACCCTGACAAAAAACCTCTTCCGGAGGAAAGGGTGATGGTTTTCTTCGTTTAATTTGACTTTAGAATGAAAGGCGAGAGGTCATTAAAATTTTAAAAACCTAAAACTCCGCACTGAACGTACCCGAACTGCTGATGAACAGCAGTCGATCTGCGCACGCAAGGAGGTGCTATTCCTATTCTTCTTCTGGAAAAACGAAAGAGCTTCAAAACAGACAGCAGCGCCATCTGAAGCAAAGAGCATACTTCCTGCGGACACTTTTTTGGCTGAGTGGCCCATCTTGTTATTTATTATCATTGTAGGTATCTAAGTATCGAGTACCTGCCCATCACTAGCCCACAGACAAAATTGTACGCTTTTAATAGGCCTAGGCTACAGTTGTAATGGAACGTTTGTTCACGGCACAGAATTCTACAATTTTTCTGTTATCACCATAGATGTACACTATAGTCACCAGATACCGTACGCCCCTCTCTCGCCTTGCTGCGCGATGGCCACATTTGACAGCGGCGTCCGCCATGTTTCGGTGGGCGAGTTGTGTGAAGGAATTCAAGCTAAAGCAATGGGCCAGGCATGTTTTCTCTCCCTCATACGCGATAGGCGATCGGCTTGGTCCTTGTTAACTTTTTTTTTTACGTGGGCGCCGTGGCGTACTATCTAGGTTACTAAATAGCAATAATACAGCGTTCTTTTTACTACTAGATCTACAAACAAATGTATTATTAAATAGATAGAGATAGAGATATAGGCTTAAAAATGGAACCCCACAAAAAACCTTTATTTCTTCATCAGCGCTATATCTACGAAGTGGTTTATTTCTTATTGACTGAATCAAAGCGTAGATCTATAGGGCCTATCGTCAACTTATAAAAAGAAGTATGAATTAAGATGTGGTATCATGGGAACCTCCCAATCACCCCACCCTTTCTCTCCTCCCGAATCTCAATACCCCCCCCCCCCCCAAAAAAAAAACAAAAAAACAAACACAACAAAAAACAAAAATAAAAAACAAACAGTTTGGCTTTAAATTAAACCAAGATGAGTCATAGAAAAAAATTCAAGTTTTTCTTCCATTAGGTGCAGGAAGGCACTGAAGCTCTTCATAAAGCATAAAACTTTCCCTAGTGACATTTGAACAGGAAACTGTATTTTTCATTCTTATGTTCACTTTTTGTAAATATTATTATACATGTACCAAACAAGTAGATCTAGTGTTTCTTCATGTCAGTATTAAACTTTTTTAAAAAAGAACTAAAGTAGATGATCTACAGCATTTAAACTAAAGTTCCTTTAATTGCTGTTTTAAGTAAATCTAATTTGGGGCATTAGGAAAACAACTGAGACAGCTCTGGACTCACTAAAGATAAAAAAGGGAACTTAACGTTGTTTTGTAGCCTGGACAATTGTTTGTCTACACAGTGTAGTGATGACTGATATTATGCTGTACATATATAGCAAGCTCAGCACCAAACGCAATCTGGCTATGGTTTCCTTTGTCACCAATAAACTTAGATATCTATCCTATACACTGCTTCATACATTTTAGACACAAGCCTATCTTTGGCTACTCCCATCCATCATTTTCCCATAAAAATAATTAGGATTGATGATGCTGTTATATTACTATGTTTTATATATATATATATATATATATATATATATATATATATATATATATATATATATATATAAATATATTAGTATACTATAAATATAATACAGTAGTCTCCGCCTAAGATCCCGCCGCTTACGATCCCGGTTCGCTTAAGATCCCGTTGTTTTAGGAAAACAGAATTTTTACTATACAAAAGCCACCCCTAAGATCCCGCTCTGATGGTCTACATTCGGCTAAGATCCCGCATTTCAGATCATAATTTGCTAAACAAAAACCCGGGCGGGCACAGCCGATCAACCAAGAGTGAAAAGTTGAGATCAATAAACTGTCCGTCTCGTCAAAGATCAGCCACTATCGTGAATGTGATCACATACACGTAGTAAAACTCGATGAAGCGATACAATGTTTGCCCCAGACGGGATCACACCGCGGTGTGAACTGACCGACGCGTTTGTTTTCCCCACGCATCGCACTCACACCTGAGCTCTCCCCCTAAACTTGCATCACTCGCTGGGTGGGTAGGGCCTACAAGTTCGCTCCTGGCAGGATCACATCGAACCGTGAACTCTTCCTTGACCATTGCAGCAGTTGTCTCTACTCCCGAACTTGCGAGACAGACTGAATTTTAATTGGTGTGTCCCCGACGTAATGGTGTGTAACGACAAAGGCGGTTTGGAGGGAGGGGGGGGGGGGGGCTCGGTCAGAGATGGAAAGCTATACATTTTTGACAGGTAAAGAGGAGGGGCAATTGGATAATCGTAGATCCTGAAACTCATGATAGGATAATAAGTGGAAATGGCACGCCTCATCCCACTATGCACCGTGATAGGTCATCAACGTTAACCACTCTTTGCTCGCCATATGCCATAAACCCACCAAGAGGGAACGCCAGTTCATCTTAGAGTGGAGGGAGACCATTTTACCGTTATTGAGCCTGAACATGGTTCACCATAGATCTTCCCTGGGTTCGTCGGTTAAGATCCCGGTTCGCCTAAGATCCCGCATTTCCTTGCTCCCGAGCACCGGTATCTTAGGCGGAGACTACTGTATATATAAATATAATATATATAGATCTATTTAAGTCAGTGAGTTAAGTGAGTGAAATTGGTACCTCAGATTAGTAGATCTAGCTTGGATTTTGTGATGTTTAAGTAAGTAATTAAACACAAAGACGAGGCAAAATTGCAGTGGTTACATCTGATATCAATTAACTGAAAGGTAGGCACTGATCAGACCAGACTCTTAATCTCTTCGAATATTTTCTTCAAAACGGAGATCTGGGTCTAGATCTAGATCTAATCTGTCTAAATTCTTATCAATCTTATTCTTACTCTTACCAATGAAATGAAAGAGGGGTTCCTTTGGAGGCTCTGTTAGTACACTAATAAATGCAGCAGTGTTGCACCATCCTTTCTGGTCTCGTTTTATTGTAAAGAAAGTCTCTAAGGATGCAATAATAAAAACAATAATAATAAAAATAATAATAATAATAATAATAATAACAACAACAACAATAATAATAACAATAATAATAACAACAACAACAATAATAATAACAATATAATAATAATAATGCAGATCATTTCTATAGCGCCCACGAACACAGCTCTATGTGCTTTACATAAATGCATGTATGAGCAATATTCACACACACACACACACACACACACACACACACACACACACACACACACACACACACATGCACGCACACATCACACGCATACGCTTACACATCGTACAAACATGATCTAGATCTAGAGATCTAGATCTCGACGTCTAGATCTATGGGGATTTGGCTTTTCTTTGGGTTACATAAACGAGTTTCAGTATTATTTTCATTAAGCTGGAGCATATTATCAATCATCCAGTTCTTGACATCATCAATGCACATACCCATGGTGGCAGGGGAGGTTTTAACATCTAGATCTAGTGGTGGAACAGATTTATACAACTGTTTATTATCTGCGTACATGTGATAATTCATACTCAACTGTGCTTTCTAGTCACAG
>NW_004797744.1:215838-221198 GCF_000002075.1 Aplysia californica
TTGTGACAGTGGACACATGGGTTATTGGTGTCGTCTGATAGCCTGTTGTGTCACTGGACACATGGGGTATTGGTGTCGTCTGATAGCCTGTTGTGACAGTGGACACATGGGTTATTGGTGTCGTCTGATAGCCTGTTGTGTCACTGGACACATGGGGTATTGGTGTCGTCTGATAGCCTGTTGTGACAGTGGACACATGGGTTATTGGTGTCGTCTGATAGCCTGTTCACTTGCCTTTCTTTTGGCGGAAAATTATTCCTTTTAGTCGAAATATTTGCCATTGAAAGAGGTCAGGGTCGCCTGGTTTAAGAGGTAAAATTAGTGAGAAAATAACAGCTACATTTGGTAACAGTTATTATCATAGTTACCAAATTTAGCTGCTATTTTCTCACTAATACTGCCGTAGCCTGAGAGTCCTTGGAAACTGAAAAATTACAATTTTTTGCCTTTCATCGATGTTTTTCAGTAAAATCCACACGGAAATGTGTTTTTTAATGGACATAATAAAAGGTGTTGAGCCAAAAAAATATAGAAAGAAAAAAATTTCCCATCGGCCCAAAAATAAATTCTTTGATTTCTTTTTCATTATTTTTGCGAGCTCCGGATCTCAGCATGGTGCCTCACAGTCACCGTCACCGTCACAGTCACCACAGTCACAGTCACAGTCACCACAGACACAGTCACCACAGTCACAGACACAGTCACAGTCACCACAGTCACCACAGTCACAGTCACCACAGTCACAGTCGTCACAGACACAGTCACAGTCGTC
Source organism: Aplysia californica (assembly GCF_000002075.1). Classification (NCBI taxonomy): domain Eukaryota; kingdom Metazoa; phylum Mollusca; class Gastropoda; order Aplysiida; family Aplysiidae; genus Aplysia; species Aplysia californica. Next base: position 216,611 of record NW_004797744.1, read on the forward strand.
ACAGACACAGTCACCACAGTCACAGACACAGTCGTCACAGTCACAGTCACAGTCACCACAGTCAGTCACAGACACAGTCGTCACAGTCACAGTCACCACAGACACAGTCACAGTCACCACAGTCACAGACACAGTCACAGTCACAGACACAGTCACAGTCACAGTCGTCACAGTCACCACAGTCAGTCACAGACACAGACACAGTCACAGTCACCACAGTCACAGTCGTCACAGACACAGTCGCCGTCACAGACACAGTCACCACAGTCACAGTCACAGTCGTCACAGACACAGTCACAGTCACCACAGTCAGTCACAGTCACAGACACAGACACCGTCACAGTCACAGTCACAGTCACCGTCTATTTGACCTCGGGACGAGCAGAAAGTCGGCGGTATAAGAATACAGCACGGATGACCATTTAGACTAATGTGGGACAGCTAGAGACGAGAGACAAACTGGCCAGTCTTGAGATGACAGAGACAAACTGGCCAGTCTTGAGATGAGAGAGACAAACTGGCTAGTCTTGAGATGAGAGAGACAAACTGGCCAGTCTTGACGAGATGAGAGAGACAAATTGGCCAGTCTTGACGAGATGACAGAGACAAACTGGCCAGTCTTGACGAGATGACAGAGACAAACTGGCCAGTCTTGAGATGACAGAGACAAATTGGCCAGTCTTGACGAGATGACAGAGACAAACTGGCCAGTCTTGACGAGATGACAGAGACAAACTGGCCAGTCTTGAGATGAGAGAGACAAACTGGCTAGTCTTGAGATGAGAGAGACAAACTGGCCAGTCTTGACGAGATGAGAGAGACAAACTGGCCAGTCTTGAGATGAGAGAGACAAACTGGCCAGTCTTGACGGGATGAGAGAGACAAACTGGCCAGTCTTGACTCTGCCAGATGATCTGTCGTGCACAGGAAAAAAACAAGTCTGTTTGTGTGTGTCTGTATGTCTGTGTGTGTATTTGTGCGTATGTGTGTGTGCATCATGTGTGTGTGTGTATCGCTGACTCAGCAAGCTGTGACCACGTCTTAGTTTTACCACCATGAATCACCGCACCCCCCCCCCCTCACTTCATCCCCGCCCCCCGCCCCTCCCCCTCCCCCGCCCCCGTGAAACAGTTAGTCACCACGGATCGATCACCAAGGAAAGAAAATCTCTCCAGAAAGAATGGTGTCTGATGGACACAGTCACACGTTAGGCCTACACACACTGAACACAGCTACACACTACACACATCGTAGTTACACACACTGAACACAGCTACGCACTACACACCTCGTCGTAGTTACACACACTGAACACAGCTACGCACTACACACACCGTAGTTGCACTTACACACTACACATACTGTAGTTTTACACATCTGAACACAGTTACACACTACACACAGTGTAGTTACCCATCTGAACACAGTTACACACACTGAACACAGCTTTATCGCACACAGCATGAATAGAATGCGCTATATGAATACATTTATTATACATCATCACCATTGTTGTTGTTGTGTGTTGTGTTGTTGCTGGTGGTGATGATTGTGATAATGTGGTTCTTGTGTGTTTTCCTTGTTCTTGTTTTTGTTCTTTTTCTTATTCTTGTTCTTTTTGTAGTGTCCCCCGTGATCTATACCTATATGTTCTTCTACTGACTCTAGCCTATATGTTCTTCTACTGACTCTAGCCTATATGTTCTTCTACTGACTCTAGCCTATATGTTCTTCTACTGACTCTAGCCTATGTGTTCTTCTACTGACTCTAGCCTATGTGTTCTTCTACTGACTTTAGCATATATGTTCTTCTACTGACTCTAGCCTTTATGTTCTTCTACTGACTCTAGCCTATGTGTTCTTCTACTGACTCTAGCCCTATATGTTCTTCTACTGACTCTAGCCTATATGTTCTTCTACTGACTCTAGCCTATATGTTCTTCTACTGACTCTAGCCTATGTGTTCTTCTACTGACTCTAGCCTATATGTTCTTCTACTGACTCTAGCATATATGTTCTTCTACTGACTCTAGCCTTTATGTTCTTCTACTGACTCTAGCCTATGTGTTCTTCTACTGACTCTAGCCCTATATGTTCTTCTACTGACTCTAGCCCTATATGTTCTTCTACTGACTCTAGCCTATGTGTTCTTCTACTGACTCTAGCCCTATATGTTCTTCTACTGACTCTAGCCCTACACATCATACATATGTACCTATATTAACAAACAAAAACTCTCCTTCAACAAACAAACAAACAAACAAACGAACAGACAAACAAAGCGCCCCGCTGACGCACGCAAACGACCTGGGTTCGCCGTGTGGGAAGAATGGTGATGGAGTATCCCTGGTCTGTTCTGCTGGGAGGTATCAGGTATCCCTCTCATGGAGAATGGTGATGGAGTATCCCTGGGCTGTTCTGCTGGGAGGTATCAGGTATCCCTCTCATGAAGAATGGTGATGGAGTATCCCTGGGCTGTTCTGCTGGGAGGTATCAGGTATTCCTCTCGTGAAGAATGGTATCAGGTGTATCAATGATATAAGAAAATGGATGCTCAAGAACAAATTAAAATTAAATGAGGATAAGACCGAAATATTATTTCGTCGTAGCAGCGCATGCAATAAAATCGACAATATCCGTGTAAACATCAATGGCCACGAAATATCAGCCCAAACTAAAATAAAAAATGTAGGTGTGGTGCTAGATCAAGATATGTCAATAAAATCCCATGTATCCAATCTTTGTAAAAATCTATATCTCCAGCTGAAGAAAATAAGGAGCATTAGAAAATATATATCTGTTGGTGTCACCAAAACTTTAATAACATCACTAAATATTGTCAAGGATTGATTATTGCAATTCCTTACTGATGGCTGGTGTACCTGATGAACAGTTACAACAACTACAAAGAGTACAAAATATTTCTGCCAAAATAATTACTAAGAAACTAAAGCATGATCATGTGACTCCTATTTTAAAAGAATTACACTGGCTCCCGGTGAAAGAGCGTATCATATATAAAATCTGTTTAACTTGCTACGGTACAATTATTTAAAACAGTTTTTTAACACCCTATGTGTCTCCGGGACCGCTCAGATCATCAAGTGACAAAACAACCCTTGTTAAACCTAAAATACATTACAAATCATATTATGGACAACGCTCTTTTTCATATTTTGCCCTACTTGTTTGGAATAGGCTTCCAAAAACTATCAGAGAAGCAGAAAATCGAGAAATTTTTAAGAAGAAGAAACTAAAAAAAAAGCATTTCTATTTTCATCATATTTCGATTAGACAGAATCCATCCAAGCTGTAGATCGTTGTGAGTTTGTATATATGTGTATGTATGTGTGTACATGTATGTGTGTGTCTGTGGTGCGTGCGTGCTTGAATATGTGCGTGCACGAGTATGTAACACTATGTAGGCTACCTTTGGAATTGATTTGTAATTATCCATAATAATATGTATTATGTTAAGCGCATAGAGCATTGCATAAGTGGATATGCGCTATATAAATGCAATCCATTATTATTATTAATGTATTAATGGTGATGGAGTATCCCTGGTCAGTTCTGCTTGGAGGTATCAAGTATCCCTCTCAGTCTCAGCCTTGGGTATCAGGTATCCCTCTCGGCCTGGGCTGTTCTGCTGGGAAGTATCATGTATCCCTCTCAAATCTCAGTGGGAGGTACCATACATCCCTCTCAAATCTCAGCTATTCTGCTGGAAGGTATCATGTATCCCTCTCAAATCTCAGTGCTGGGAGGTATCGTGTATCCCTCTCAGCCCAGGCTGTTCTGTTGGGAGGTATCATGTATCATGTATCTCTCTCACCTCCCAGCTTGAGCCAGGCCTGACAGGGAAGTATCATGTATTATCTATCCCTCTCAACTTTCTGCTGGGAGGTATCATGTATCATGTATCCCTCTCACTTTTCTGCTGGGAGGTATCATGTATCATGTATCCCTCCACCTCTTTGCTGGGAGGTATCATGTATCATGTATCCCTGTGACCTCTCTGCTGGGAGGTATCATGTATCATGTATCCCTCTCACCTCTCTGCTGGGAGGTATCATGTATCCCTCTCGCCTCTCTTGCTTTGAGGTATCATGTATCATGTATTCCTCTCACTTCTCTGCTGGGAGGTATCATGTATCCCTCTCACCTCTCTGCTGGGAGGTATCATGTATCCCCCTCACCTCTCTGCTGGGAGGTATCATGTATCCCTCTCGCCTCTCTGCTGGGAAGTATCGTGTATCCCCCTCACCTCTCTGCTGGGAGGTATCATGTATCATGTATCCCTCACCTCTTCTACGTGGCGGAGAAGGGAGAAAGGATACCTCTCAACCTCTCTCGCGGGAGGGAAGAGGGATAATTTCTACTCTTCCTTTGAGGGCTTACGGGAAGAGGCCACCTCTCTCCTCTGTGCGTCAGGGAACGTTAAACCTCTCCCCCTTCAGGAGGAAGAACAGGAAAAACCTGTCACTCCTTCCTATGAAGAGACAGGAAGTGCCACACGGCCTCGGGCGCGTCGAGTAATCGGGTACACTATTAAGAGAGTGTAGAGTTGAGGTCCGCTTATTTCCTT
>NW_004797744.1:221298-225419 GCF_000002075.1 Aplysia californica
ATGTATCCCTCTCGCCTATCTTGCTTTGAAGTTATCAATATATCATGTTATCCTCTCACCTTCTCTGCTGGGAGGTATCATGTATGCCTCTCACCTTCTCTGCTGGGAGGTTTTCATGTTATCCCCCTTCACCTCTCTGCTGGGAGGTATCATGTATCCCTCTCGCCTCTCTGCTGGGAAGTATCGTGTATCCCCCTCACCTCTCTGCTGGGAGGTATCATGTATCATGTATCCCTCACCTCTCTGCTGGGAGGTATCATGTATCATGTATCCCTCTCACCTCTCTGCTGGGAGGTATCATGTATCCCTCTCACCTCTCTGCTGGGAGGTATCATGTATCATGTATCCCTCTCACCTCTCTGCTGGGAGGTATCATGTATCCCTCTCACCTTTCTGCTGGGAGGTATCATGTATCCCTCTCGCCACTCTGCTGGGAGGTATCATGTATCATGTATCCCCCTCACCTCTCTGCTTTGAGGTATCATGTATCTCCCTCACCTCTCTGCTTTGAGGTATCATGTATCCCTCTCACCTCTCTGTTGGGAGGTATCATGTATCCCTTTCACCTCTCTGCTGGGAGGTATCATGTATCATGTATCCCTCTCACCTCTCTGCTGGGAGGTATCATGTATCCCTCTCACCTCTCTGCTGGGAGGTATCATGTATCCCTGTGACCTCTCTGCTGGGAGGTATCATGTATCATGTATCTCTCTCACCTCTCTGCTGGGAGGTATCATGTATCCCTCTCACCTCTCTGCTGGGAGGTATCATGTATCTCTCTCACCTCTCTGCTGGGAGGTATCATGTATTATGTATCCCTCACCTCTCTGCTGGGATGTATCATGTATCCCTCACCTCTCTGCTGGGAGGTATCATGTATCATGTATCCCTCTCACCTCTCTGCTGGGAGGTATCATGCATCATGTATCCCTCTCACCTCTCTGCTGGGAGGTATCATGTATCCCTGTCACCTCTCTGCTGTGAGGTATCATGTATCATGTATCCCTGTGACCTCTCTGCTGGGAGGTATCATGTATCATGTATCTCTCTCACCTCTCTGCTGGAAGGTATCGTGTATCCCTCTCACCTCTCTGCTGGGAGGTATTATGTATCATGTATCCCTCACCTCTCTTCTGGGATGTATCATGTATCCCTCTCACCTCTCTGCTGGGAGGTATCATGTATCCCTGTGACCTCTCTGCTGGGAGGTATCATGTATCATGTATCCCTCTCACCTCTCTACTGGGAGGTATCATGTATCCTTTTCACCTCTCTGCTGGGAGGTATCATGTATCATGTATCTCTCTCACCTCTCTGCTGGAAGGTATCGTGTATCCCTCTCACCTCTCTGCTGGGAGGTATCATGTATCTCTCTCACCTCTCTGCTGGGAGGTATCATGTATTATGTATCCCTCACCTCTCTGCTGGGATGTATCATGTATCCCTCACCTCTCTGCTGGGAGGTATCATGTATCATGTATCCCTCTCACCTCTCTGCTGGGAGGTATCATGCATCATGTATCCCTCTCACCTCTCTGCTGGGAGGTATCATGTATCCCTGTCACCTCTCTGCTGTGAGGTATCATGTATCATGTATCCCTGTGACCTCTCTGCTGGGAGGTATCATGTATCCCTCTCACCTCTCTGCTGGGAGGTATCATGTATCATGTATCCCTCACCTCTCTGCTGGGAGGTATCATGTATCATGTATCCCTCTCACCTCTTTACTGGGAGGTATCATGTATCCCTCTCACCTCTCTGCTGGGAGGTATCATGATCATGTATCCCTGTCACCTCTCTGCTGGGAGGTATCATGTATCATGTATCCCTGTCACCTCTCTGCTGGGAGGTATCATGTATCCCTCTCACCTCTCTGCTGTGAGGTATCATGTATCATGTATCCCTGTGACCTCTCTGCTGGGAGGTATCATGTATCATGTATCCCTCTCACCTCTTTACTGGGAGGTATCATGTATCCCTCTCACCTCTCTGCTGGGAGGTATCATGATCATGTATCCCTGTCACCTCTCTGCTGGGAGGTATCATGTATCATGTATCCCTGTCACCTCTCTGCTGGGAGGTATCATGTATCCCTCTCACCTCTCTGCTGGGAGGTATCATGTATCATGTATCTCTCTCACCTCTCTGCTGGAAGGTATCGTGTATCCCTCTCACCTCTCTGCTGGGAGGTATTATGTATCATGTATCCCTCACCTCTCTTCTGGGATGTATCATGTATCCCTCTCACCTCTCTGCTGGGAGGTATCATGTATCATGTATCCCTCACCTCTCTGCTGGGAGGTATCATGTATCATGTATCCCTCTCACCTCTCTGCTGGGAGGTATCATGCATCATGTATCCCTCTCACCTCTCTGCTGGGAGGTATCATGTATCCCTGTCACCTCTCTGCTGTGAGGTATCATGTATCATGTATCCCTGTGACCTCTCTGCTGGGAGGTATCATGTATCCCTTTCACCTCTCTGCTGGGAGGTATCATGTATCATGTATCCCTGTGACCTCTCTGCTGGGAGGTATCATGTATCCCTCTCACCTCTCTGCTGGGAGGTATCATGATCATGTATCCCTGTCACCTCTCTGCTGGGAGGTATCATGTATCATGTATCCCTGTCACCTCTCTGCTGGGAGGTATCATGTATCCCTCTCACCTCTCTGCTGGGAGGTATCATGTATAATGTATCCCTGTCACCTCTCTGCTGGGAGGTATCATGTATCCCTCACCTCCCAGCCAGGCCAGGCAGGGAGGAAGTCTGTCCCCTAAATGACCGAAGTCCGGTCAAAGACGGCGCACTACAGACATACACGGGGACGAAACAACTCATGTCCCTACAGAGAGGGAGAGGGGGGAGAGAGGGGAGGAAGAGAGAGAGGGGAGGGAGGGAGAGAGGGAAGGAAGAGAGAGAGGGGAGGGAGAGAGAGATGGGGGGAGAGAAAGGGGAGGAAGAGAGAGAGAGAGAGGGGGGAGAGAAAGGGGAGGAAGAGAGAGAGAGAGAGGGGGGAGAAGGAGAGAGAGAATGTAATGGAGAGAGAGAGGGGAGAGAGAGAAGGAGAGAGAGAGGAGGAGGAGAGAGAGAGAGAAGGAGAGAGGGGGGGGGAGAGAAAGTGTGAGGGAGAGAGAGAAAGAGTAGGGGGGGCAGTCAGTGCAGCACTCTTGTGTTTTCGCTGTAAAACGCATTCATTGAAGCAAGGCCAAGATATCCCGACAAAGCAAACAACATGCTTTCCTTGACCCGAGAGGCGAAGAAGTAATAAGTAATCCACATCTCTCTCTCTCTCTCTCTCTCTCTCTCTCTCTCTCGGGGTCGGGAGGCATGCGACAGGTTTCAGCCGACAGACGTGTGATATACCGCACATCACAGGTCCCCAGTGGTGCAACAGCGCTCGCCTCCTCAATGGCCACACTGACAACACGCTCGGAGAACGCTTACGATTGGTCCATTGTAATGTCTGTGTTGCACTGATTGGTCGAGCCCCCTGGTTTTCACGTGATCGCGTGAGGCCTGATTCGCTTCTAAAAATAACTAACCTTGAATTTCACAGTTTCATGCTGTTTTGCGATGGTTCCATTCATTTTCGGCTCATGATTTTTGAGAGGCAGCGGGACTGTGTGGATGGCGAGGAGTTAATTTCTTGATTTCTTCGTGTACCAATCTATGTGCTGGAAGGAGTAGCTTTTCACATCGCCATATTCGTTTTGGGTAAAAATACAAGTAAGTGGAAGTGGAGTGGCTATTAGGCTAGAGGCTATAGATCTAGATCTACTGTCTGACTTTCAGATAACAATTTCATCAATTTATAGCCTGTAGGACTGTAGGCTAGGCCTAGATTCTAGATCTAGATCTAGATCTACTTATCATCTGACTAAAGACTGGGTGTAATTCTAGATCTAGATCTAGACTTAAATAGATGTAGAGAGATCTAAGCCAAATCTATTCTAGATCTAGAATCTAGATCTAGACTAGATCTAGATCTATCTCTCAATGGAGAGCCTCGGACCGGTAGATCTATTCATTATAATTTTGTCAGGGGGGAGACCCCCCCCCCCCCTAGAATCCCCCCCCTCTCCCTCCTCCACCCCAACCACCCGCCCCACCTACCCCG
>NW_004797744.1:225738-236178 GCF_000002075.1 Aplysia californica
CCCCCCCCTAGAATCTAGAATTTTTAGATGTATATCGGAATTCTTTCCTTCTGTGGCGTGGAGGGGTCTAGATTCTAGATCTAGAATCTAGTATTGAGTAGGCCTGGCCTGGCCTAGGCCCTAGGCTAGGGTCTAGATATCTATACTCATATAATCTAGATTCTAGATCTAGATTTTAGATTCTAGATCTAAGATCTAGAAATCTAGATCTAGATTTTTATGTGTGGTTTATTAAACTGTTGGCAATGATAAAAATCAGGGGACGTTGTGCACCAAGACGGACAAGCCCTGTTATGTTCAGCTTTCGACCTGTCTTCGAGATCTTTTCTTCTTCCGTCTTTCTCCTCTTCTTTTCGCCACTCAGCAGGACTGGTGAACTTGACCTAAATAATCGCTCCCGTAAGAGCCAGCTTGGAAAGAACATGACACACTGACTGTGTGCATGCATGCGCTCCCTGCCTGACTTGTTACTTGCTAGCTTTGGCGTTTCCTTCAAAATAAACATGTTATTTGTTGTAAATGTGTTGTAGATTTACCGTATATCAGATTGTTCAATAACTTCTAGGCCTAGACTACTAATTTTGGTTTCCTGAAAAAGAAAGACGGGAGTTGTTCGAAAGGGCAAAAGGTCGCGAGTCCTGGAGATATGACCTCGACCTTGGCGTGTCATAACCAGCTGAGTGGCGAGTGGCGGTGTTCACAGACCCAAGAACGCAGAATTTGTGGTTGATCTGTCGGCAAGCTCTTACACCGACGATATCTTGACAGTGCCAAGAGTACATTTTACTGCTGATTCAAGATTTTTGAAAATACGTAGATCTAGTTCCAGATCCAAGCGTCCTGATAAGTCTGGCGCTCCTGTGCCTTTTTGTTGTTGGTTGGGTTGTTTTTTTTTGGTAGGCTAGGCCTAACCTTTTCAACTGAACGGAAGCTCGCATTGTAGAATCTAGCGAAAATAGAGAAGCCCTCCCCAAAGTCGAGATGATGCTGATGTTCTGGGTTTAGCTCCATTTTCCCAAACCAGAGGGCGAACTCGACGCCGTTTAGCTTCCATAATGGTATGTCGTCAAAAACAACAGCCATGACTGAACGGTAAGTTTCTTTGATCTAGATCTAGATTTAGGTCAAGGGAGGCCGAGGAGAAAGAGGCTATGCTAGAAATCTAGATTTTCTAGATCTAGATCTAGTCTAGTACTACTATAGTGGAAGAAAAATAAGGGTAGATCTAGATATATCTAGATCTAGATTAGATCTAATCTAGAACTCAAAAAACAAAACTTACAAATCAGTATCGATCTAGATTTTTAGTTCTATGGTTCGAAAGATAAAATTGCGTGTAATAACATTAATAAAAATCGGCATTCGAAATCGTTTAAAAGTGCGTTAAAAGTTGTCAAAAAACAAAAATTTATATTAAGACCAAATAATTGGTTTGTCATACTTGCTTTTTGACGCGAGAATGTTTACGTAACTTGTACGGATTTGCCTGAATATGAGGTACTTGTCATGGGTACCTGCTGTACTTTTTTTACGTAAAAAGTATGGGAAGCATATATATTAAGTGGCAGCTTTTCAATGGATGTTTGTTTACTGTTGTGTAATTTCCCTCTAAAGAATTGCCAGTGATACAATTGACATGACAAGGTGTGAATGGTATTCTGGCCGTTGTACAACACAAGGTGTGAATGGTATTCTGGCAGTTGTACAACACAAGGTGTGAATGGTATTCTGGCAGTTGTACAACACAAGGTGTGAATGGTATTCTGGCAGTTGTACAACGTACAAAGAAAGATATATATATAGATGTGACTGAGAAGGGCGCCGAGTGCACATTTCATGTCACCGATCTTACATGAGTGCTGTCTTTTTGCAAAACATAGTGAAACTAGTCACAGTCCAGGAAGCTTAACGGGCTGAAACGCAAACTTCGGTTAAGTCTCCAAGAGTTCCTATTGACCACCCACTGAATGTTTCATGGTCTGGAAAGAAAACTTTGCAGTCAAACAAAGTCATAGGGCCCTGTTATGTCATTCATGTGTGAACCGAGACCCAAAGTCAGGACACAATAAAGAAAAGGACGAATCGAAGACGGCTGAAAATTTGACTCCGGTAAACTCTTTTCAATTCACATGGACAAGGAACCAATGCCACTCGTGTTTCTTCAAAAGTGTGAGATGTTTTTATGTAAATTAGACTGCAGTTACATGAAACGCACCTGCAAGAAAAATGGGAAATGCTGGGAACAATTCTGTTTTCCGCATGAAGGAGGTTTGTAGTATTTTATAAATTCACGAAGAAAAGTTTTAAAGTCACTTCGCCTATTTCCGTGTGTTGACAAGACGCACCGGTTGCTGAATCCCGTGTCATTACGGGATGCTCTTTATTGATTGAGATCTGTTTTGTTTTTCATTACTAGCTATGGGAAGCTGCGAGCCAACAGTTGACCCACTGGTTTTGTTTCGTTAAAAATTTGGTGAAGTTATATATATATGTGCTATAGTTTTTTAGCTGTAACTAAGTTGGTCACCCCTGCACACACAAAAGTGTAACCAGCGGATCACCGGCACAGACGTTTCGCCCATAAGTTGGGGGAACAGTTTGCCAAAAAGGAAAGAGTGAAAGTCTGGGCTGGGAGGTTGATGATGTTGTCAGAAATCTGGGGACTGTCCTCTCCTCTTTGACCACGGACAGAAGGAAGGTGGGAAGTAATCAGCTCGTTTGTTTTTTCCTTTCACACTTTCCAATGTTTTGTTTTTCCTTTCACACTTTCCAATGTTTTGTTTTTTCCTTTCACACTTTCCAATGTTTTGTTTTTTCCTTTCACACTTTCCAATGTTTTGTTTTTTCCTTTCACACTCTCCATGTTTTGTTTTTTCCTTTCACACTTTCCAATGTTTTGTTTTTCCTTTCACACTCTCCATGTTTTGTTTTTTCCTTTCACACTTTCCAATGTTTTGTTTTTTCCTTTCACACTCTCCATGTTTTGTTTTTTCCTTTCACACTTTCCAATGTTTTGTTTTTTCCTTTCACACTTTCCAATGTTTTGTTTTTTCCTTTCACACTTTCCAATGTTTTGTTTTTTCCTTTCACACTTTCCAATGTTTTGTTTTTTCCTTTCACACTTTCCAATGTTTTGTTTTTTCCTTTCACACTTTCCAATGTTTTGTTTTTTCCTTTCAGACTTTCCAATGCTGGATCTATTCTCGACGAGCCCGGAGGCTGTTGGCCACAGATTGCCCATGGACTTCTCGCCCTATCTTCTGTCGGCCAGCCCGCCCGGCGCAGGCTTTGACTTGATGGGCTACTCCGGACACCGCTCGCACGTTCACCTAGGAATCGACCCACTGCCCTTTGACAATGCAAATTACTCCGCACATCCTTCTTTCCCTTCACTCCAGATGTCACAGCCAGGCCACACTAACTTAAACAAGCGCAGAAATGGACCTCTGAAATCCATCATTATCCGACCGGAGAGTTGTAGCGACTCGGAGGGGGAGTCGTCCTCCTCAGCTCCTGAGAGTCCCCACTCCCCCGGCCGGACGCCCAAAAAGGTGTCGTTTGCCGACCACAAGGGCCTGGCCCTGGCACAGGTCCGATTGGTCAAAGAAGGACCGGACGAACCGCCCCAGCTGAATCCCGAAATGTTGTCCTCATTGACATTGGGAGCTAACGCAGACGTGACCTGCAAGCCCCCCATCAGGCTCTGCTTCTCCCAGCCAGCCTCGGATTACCTGGCGTTCAGAGACAAAATCAGCCGCAACTTGGTGAGTCTGGAGAATGTGATATTGAGAGACTACTCGGTGGAGGGGACCATTAAGGTCAAGAACATCACCTTCGAGAAGCGCGTCTTTGTCCGGTTATCGCTGGATGAGTGGGAAAGTTTCGAGGACTTTGAGGGCACGTTTGTGCCAGGGCCCGGCCTGAGCTACTCGGACCCGTACGACACGTTCTCCTTCACCATGGAGGTGTCGCCCACATTTGACGTGTCCAAACAGCTACAGTTTGCCGTCTGCTTCGAGGAGAACGGCCAGCAACACTGGGACAACAACGACGGCGCCAATTACTGTATTGTTTCTGAACACTACGGCCAACACACTGCCATGCCCCCTGCAGGGCCCACGTTCAATCCAAGATGGCTGCCGGAGAAACGCACGGACACTTGGGCAGAGTTCTCTGTGTGGAGAGATGTGGACTCCCACGGGCCCTACTACTGACACGGGACGGAGTTTGTTCTGTGTTATCTCACGTTTTGTTCACAATTGTTGGAGAGAGAGACCAGGGGGAGGGGAGGAACCTCGCACTCATCCTCCTCCCGACCTCCTCCTGACCTCCTCCTTCTGGTCCTTCAAGATGGCCGCCACACTCGTGAGTCGAGTGCTAGCATAGCCCAGGATATCGATGAACCTCCGGCAGGGTACTCTGTGCAGGAGCTCTGAAAATTGTTGACCTTGACGAGGCCGGTGACCTTGAGACCGGTGGTAGTGCCAGGTGGCAGGTAGACCCAGGCGACTGTCGGAAGTGCCAGGTTTTCTTCCATGATGGTGGTGGACGATCACAGACCCTGGGCCAGGCCAACTGGAAGTGTCTTTGTCTGCTGGGAAAGTGACGACGGGCGTGTGTGTCCAAGCAAATCTGTAGAAGTACCGATACGTCGACCGGTGCGAGGGAAATGATCGGTAATGGTCAGCCCCTTGATGAGATCAAGGGAAACTCACTGTACACGTTGAAGTTTGATAACGTGTGGCGCATGGCCGGCCGGCTTTGTAGTAAGAAAATAAAGTGACATTGTGAAAAGTTGAAACCTGATTGCTGAAAGTGGGGAGACCCTTCCAACACTCGGTGGACTTGCAATAGGACCAGTTTTGTGCACAGAAGCCTATAGGTGGAGGACTTGTTCATATGTTTCTACAGTCCCAAACAAAACTGGTCACTTTGGCAGTCAGTGGCTCATCTCCACACAGGCATTTGCCCGTGACCTTTTGTTACCTTGTTTCTTTGACCTCTTGAACTTTATGTGATAGAAGTTGTCCGTGGTGGGAGAGGAGTGGCGAGGACGTCTGTATTTGCTGGCCACTGACCTTTTTGAAGCGTTTGGAGGTGAATGGTGATTTGAGTGTTTGGAGGTGAATGGTGATTTGAGTGTTGGAGGTGAATGGTGATTTGAGTGTTTGGAGGTGAATGGTGATTTCAGTGTTTGGAGGTGAATGGTAGGGCTGGGCGAAGAATCGAATGCGGAACCGATTCCCAAGATTAATACTACAGAAGAAAAGTTCCGACTTCATTTTACGAAAACCAATGGTTACCAGTAATTTTAATTTATAATTTAAATCCTCTTCTTTGTTTCGAATTTATTGGGGGAAAAAAGCAGCAAACAAACGAGCTGATGCTTCGTAGTGTTCCGAAATCAAGGTTATCCTATATCCTGAAGATATTCAGAGCCAATTAGGTAACCACTGAAAGAAGTCATATCATTAGAAAGTAAGTAATTGGGTTCGGAGTCGATTCCTACGATTCATAGCCTTCAACAATCGGGAACCGAGGCGCCCAGCACTAGTGAATGGTGATTTGAGTGTTTGGAGGTGAATGGTGATTTGAGTGTTTGGAGGTGAATGCTGATTTGAGTGTTTGGAGGTGAATGGTGATTTGAGTGTTTGGAGGTGAATGGTGATTTGAGTGTTTGGAGGTGAATGGTGTTCCAGTATTTGACAGTGAAAGGTATTGTGAAAGTATTTGGCATCCAATTGTGTTATTTAAGTATTTGGTAGTGAATGGTGTTGTTGAAGTATTTAGCAGTCAATGGTGTCATTTAAGTATTTGGTGGTGAATGGCGTTGTTAAAATATTTGACATCCAATGGTGTCGTGGAAGTGTTTGGTGAATGGCGTGTAATATTTGGCACCCAATGGTGTTGTTGAAGTATTAGCTGTCAACGGTGTCATTTAAGTATTTGGCGGTGAATGGCGTTGAAGAATTTAACGGTCAATGGTGTCAAAGTATTTTGTCGTCAGTGATGTTAAAGTTAAAGTATTCGGCAATTTGGTTGCCGGTCAATTGTTTAAAGTATTTTTAGCTTCCACATCGATTCAGGGTTTTCTGTTCTATTTGGTTATTTATCCGAGTGTGCACAGCACTTGCCAGGTGCTGCGTGCTTCCCTCCTGTCGTGTCTCTGCTACAAGTTGCCACATAGGCGACAGTCGAGTGATTGGACCAGTGTAGAGAGAGAGAGAGCCTGCCTTTTCTTCTCCTAGAGAGCCTGCCTTTTCTTCTTTTCCGGCCTATGTTCCGGGTCAAGGATGGGCAGAGCTCATGGAGTCTCCCTCGGAACATTTCAGGACTCTTAAAAAAAAATTCCATATAAGGAATTGAGGTCAATACAACAATGAATGACATAGAAGGAATTATTCCGGGACTTATGTCATCCCGCGGTGTCAGTTTGTTCCTGTGCTGTGGATAGGAATCTGATCTCAGTTAGAGCAGAGAGGTAGAAAAGTCCTCAGACCGCGGGCTTTCAACTGATGGTTTTTGCCAAAGAGAAAAATGTGCACATTTTTTTCCTGCTCCTTCTTTTGTAAGATCATTTTATTACCTGATGACATTTGGACCGTCAACAAGAGATTATTTTTTTAAAAGAAAAACTTGTAGTGGTTTGCCGCGAGCAAGACTCGCTAGTGTTGACAAAACAATGAGGTATTGTAGCATACGTTCAAAGCAGAGGTATTGTTGCTTGTGTGTATGTTCATCAAACATAGCAGAGGTATTGTTGCTTGTGTGTACGTTCATCAAAGCAGAGGTATTGTTGCTTGTGTGTACGTCAGAGGTATTGTTGCTTGTGTGTATGTTCATCAAACAAAGCAGAGGTATTGTTGCTTGTGTGTATGTTCATCAAACAAAGCAGAGGTATTGTTGCTTGTGTGTACGTCAGAGGTATTGTTGCTTGTGTGTACGTCAGAGGTATTGTTGCTTGTGCGTACGTCAGAGGTATTGTTGCTTGTGCGTACGTTCAAAGGAAGAGGTATGGTTTTGTTGTAACAGGATTTTCATTTGTCACTCGGGATAAAAATTGGGCGGTGAGATAGTTGGGTGGGATAAATGGATGGATGGATGGATGGGTACCTTGTGCATCATTTGCTCTGTTTGGAAAAGTTTGTCACGTTTGTTGTCTAAAGAGAAAGAACGTTGAGTCTTGCGTAGCTTTCTCATCACCATATGTTTGGTTTTTATTTTTTAAAAATTTTCTCTGAATTTTAAACATTTGTCTAGAGTCCTCCTCACATGTGTTGCCGTCTGTTCAAAGTCAGCTAGGGGGAGGACATTCTGTCAGCTCATTTAGGTTTTCCATGCAGCGACGTGTCAGTACAAAGTGTCATTGTGTCAGTACAAAGTGGCGTCGTTTGTGTCAGTACAAAGTGGCGTCGTTTGTGTCAGTACAAAGTGTCGTTTGTGTCAGTACAAAGTGTCGTTGTTTGTGTCAGTACAAAGTGTCGTTTGTGTCAGTTCAAAGTGTCGTCGTTTGTGTCAGTACAAAGTGTCGTTTGTGTCAGTACAAAGTGTCGTTGGTGTCAGTACAAAGTGTCGTTTGTGTCAGTACAAAGTGTCATCGTTTGTGTCAGTACAAAGTGTCGTTTGTGTCAGTACAAAGTGTCATTTCTGTCAGTACAGAGTGTCGTCGTTTGTGTCAGTACAATGTGTCGTTTGTGTCAGTACAAAGTGTCGTTGGTGTCAGATTGTCCCTCTATATGAGTGACTTTTGGGGCAGTATGTCCCTCTACTATACATCTAGACCTATGATTGCTGCTTTCTATATGTTTGGGGGGGGGGGGCAGGAGGTGAGGGAACAGTTATTCCTGCAAACGCACGACACGCTACACATTACACGCTACACACTACACACAACAGACATTGCAGACGTTGACCATGCTGTGTGTTGCTGTTAGTCGCTGTAGGGGTAAGCTTCCCGTGGCCTTACCTCCAGACCTGAGAGCCTGACTGACAAACCCATCTAGGATTGCCATATTATATATATTGTAATATATGTGTGTTGATACATGTGAGTATTTTTTAAGGATGATAATATTATGGAGAATATATTTACTGCCAAGAGGCCTAACTTAATGTTTTACATAATGTAGATTTCTTTACTGACTGATGCAACTTTGTACATATGTCCAGGGTCAATAGTTGAAAGGTCAAAGGTTTTGTCACAGTGTGGCAGCTGATCTTCTACTTGTGTTGTTGGAACTTGTTATTTTTGTCCCTTCCACTCAGTGGTGAGCTCAACATTGAACGTTCGCTGGTTTGTTGATTTGTGTACGAAAGTAGAACTGAATGTTTGTCTCAAGGAGGGTGTAGTAACCGTACAAGGACAGCCCGCCGTCAGAGGTACGGCGAATGGGCTGTAGCCGAAGATTAGTGTGTTGGTTTGTGTGCTTGTTTGTTTGTGTTTTGTCCAGTTTCAGCCAGTTGGTTGCGGCGGGGAATCGGTCCATAAGTGTTTGAAAATATTTCTTTACTTTGTTCTTGTGCTCAGCAATCAGCAGGCACTTTGACTGGACATTTTGTCCCCGTGAGTTGGAGAAGTCTGGCGGGGGAGGGGGGGTCAGCAGATTACATCATTATATATATTGTATGGTATATTGATGTGTTTGTGAGTATATATAAAAATCTAGATGGTCTGTTGAGGTGTTTGTTTCATTTGTTTAGAATTTAAAGTTGGTGAGAATTCCACAGCTGTTTTTTTCCCTAGCCGTTGGATTTAGTTAGAGCTGTTGGCTTGTTGTGTTGTGTTTGATGAAGTGTGTTGTGACACACCAGTGTGTATTTAGTGTGTTGTGACACACCAGTGTGTATGTAGTGTGTTGTGACACACCAGTGTGTATGTTGTGTGTTGTGACACACCAGTGTGTATGTAGTGTGTTGTGACACACCAGTGTGTATGTTGTGTGTTGTGACACACCATACCGGTACTAGTGTGTATGTAGTGTGTTGTGACACACCATACTAGTGTGTATGTAGTGTGTTATGACGCACCAAGTAAATGTGTGATGTAGTGTATCGTCACACATTAAGTGTGTATATAGTGTGTTCTGACACAGTGAGTAAGTGTGTATGATATAATTGATGTGTGGTAGTGTGTTGTGACACACTGAGATAGTGTGTGTAGAAGTGTGTGTAAACGTGTACATGTGTTCCCTGATGAGACAGCACAACTGGTGTGTTTGGGAAGCGGGCTGCCCTGTTTGTTTCTGTGGAATAAATACGAGATCTATAAATAGACTACTTGTTTGGTTTGTTTGTTGTTGAACGTTCTGTGCTGACTGTGGGTGGTTGGAGGCTGTCACTGGTAGCTCCTACTTCTTTTTCTATCCCTCAGCTGTTTCTGTCTGTCTGTCTTCTTTTCCTGAGTGGTTGGCGGGTGCTCTGGTGAACCACTCTACATCATACTCCTTCTGTCGTGGGTGGTTGGCAGGTGCCCTGCTATGGTTTGCTCCTTCCTTCCTTACAAACGTCTATCACCTACATCTTCCCTCCTTTGTTGTGTTCGTTCCTCTCTTGTAACACCTCAAATCTTCCGCATTCATATGACCTTATTGTGTTGCAAGTGCCGTAAAACACTTACTAAAACAAAACAAAATTCATACGGGGGAAAAACCTATCCTGGGTGTTTGGTGGGTGCTCTGGTGTGGTTTGCTCCTTCTCTTCTAACTATCAAACTCTGTCCTCCTTCTCTCCTAACTATCAAACTCTGTCCTCCTTCTCTCCTATCAAACATCTGTCCTCCTTCTCTCCTATCAAACATCTGTCCTCCTTCTCTCCTATCAAACATCTGTCCTCCTTCTCTCCTAACTATCAACCTCTGTCCTCCTCTCCTTATTTCTCTCTTGTAACAACCTCGAATCTCCCGTGCAGCTGTAGTAGTGTGTAGTGTGGTAGGTGTGTTGTGTCGTTGTAGTGTGTAGTGTGGTAGGTGTGTTGTGTTGTAGTAGTGTATAGTGTGGTAGCTGTGTTGTGTTGTAGTAGTGTGTTGTATGGTAGGTGTGTTGTGTTGTAGCAGTGGTGGTGGAGGTAGTTGTGTCGTAGTAGTGGTGGTAGTTGTGTTGTTGTAGTGGTGGTGGTAGTTGTTGTAGTGATGGTGGTAGTTTTGTTGTAGTGGTGGTGGTGGTAGTTGTGTGGTGGTGGTGGTTGTAGTTGTGTTGTTGTTGTGGTGGTGGTAGTTGTGTTGTGGTGGTGGTAGCTGTGTTGTTGTAGTGGTGGTGGTGGTTGTGTTGTAGTGGTGGTGGTGGTAGTTGTGTTGTAGTGGTGGTGGTGGTAGTTGTGTTGTAGTGGTGGTGGTGGTAGTTGTGTTGTAGTAGTGGTGGTAGTTGTGTTGTAGTGGTGGTGGTAGTTATGTTGTAGTTGTTGTAGTGGTGGTGGTAGTTGTGTTGTTGTAGTGGTGGTGGTTTA
>NW_004797744.1:242031-246775 GCF_000002075.1 Aplysia californica
ACAATATTGATCATAGTTCGCATGATCACGCTAAAGGGCACCGGGTTATAAGCATCTTCTAGATCTATTGCGGCGACTAGTGTCTCTTTTCCCTCAAAACCGTCGTATATGTTGGAGGCCAAAATTGCCGCATTCCTCCAGGTGTCCTTACCAGGGCGGGAGCTGCCAAGTTCCACAGGTATCAGATTGTTGCGCTCCAAGAAATTAGACATCCATCTGGACACCATTTTGTCCATTAGTTTCCCCACCGTGTTTAGCATTGTGATAATCCTGTAGGACTCTATTTTTTTGTGGGGTCCTTCCCGGGCTTTGGTAGGGGTGTAAGATAACTGTCCAGTCAATCCTGTGGAACCAACCCATCATGCAAACTAGTATCCAGGATGTTTGCGAGACTCTCCAAGTTGCGGTCATCCAGATCCTTGATGTGGGACTAGCGCACCCCATCTGGGCCTGGTGCTGTGTCAGGTGCCGTCTTAAGTATATTTCGAACAGCCTCCAATGTGACTTTGAACTCTTCCTCTCCTTCCCAGTATCTTCCTCCTATGTCCCTTAGAATGCTCGTTCTTTTGTTCTCATTGTTCTGATTTGTTTGCTGCGGGCATCTGTTCAAAAGAGCCTGTCCTTTCTCCTCTTCCAATCTAACCCACGTACTGTCCTCTGTCTGAAAATCAGGAAGGCGTGTTCTTGACTGACTGTTGTTCATTGCCTTGTGAAACCTCCACAACTTTTGTAGGGATCTGTCACCTGTAATATTCTGGCAGAAGTCTTCCCATTTCTTGTTTTTCTCCTGCTCTGATTACCTGATTCTAGTGCTAGGTCTAGTAGTGCACAAGGATCTAGTCCGAGATTTTTAGTACTCCATGTCCACTGATATTGAGTCAGACTTAGATATTGATCAGCCAAGTACAAGTAAGAATTAGGCTGCAAGGAGGTTTAGACCTAGAAAAAAATTAAAGACTGCACATGGAGGAGATGCTAAGTGTAGGCCTACAATTCACGACGGTGGTGATATGTCAGCTTGCGCACCCTTACCGGAGGGTGAATGGTCTGAAGACCTTAGTAACTTTCATACAAAGAAGAACTATCATATATATATATATTTATGATATATCTAAGGTAAAATTATATTACGAAACTGGTGTTGTATCTATCTGTGTTTGTTTGATTGTCATTTGTGTCAAAAACAACATAAAACACAACACAACTAGCCTTAACGAACAACAATGAACAACGACATGTTGATTTCATGTTTTTATTTTTTGTCAAAAATTGACCATTTTTCAAAAAATCGTAAAAAACAACTATAGCATATATTGAAAAGATATTTGGAAGATTACATTAAAGCATGTAAATGCACAGCACACAAAATTTCCAATCCTTAAGTACAACAGTTTTTGAGTTACAATTGTTTTGAACACTGTGAAAACCCTGGCAGACCACCGCTGTTGAGGCTCCGCGGGCCTGGCAGTTGAAAAGGTTCAAGAGAATTCTGTTGGCAGCATGATAGGCCTAATAATAACAATGCAGATTATGCATGTCATTTTGAACAAATAAAACAGAAACGGAATTGAATGCAAATTTACAATCTGAAGGACAATGTAATCTCTGAAATTACCCACCAGTGCAACGATCAAAGAACCGGCCTGAAATGGACAAAACCAAAGGCACAGAATGTACTCCAACGATCTAGAGGCTACAGTGGCACAGAATGTACTCCAACGATCTAGAGGCTACAGAGGCACAGAATGTACTCCAACGATCTAGAGGCTACAAAGGCACAGAATGTACTCCAACGATCTAGAGGCTACAAAGGCACAGAATGTAGCCTACTCCAACGATCTAGAGGCTACAAAGGCACAGAATGTACTCCAACGATCTAGAGGCTACTAAGGCACAGAATGTACTCCAACGATCTACGACGCTGCCATGAAGTAAGAGAGAGCGTAGACAATGGAAGAGGGGTTGAGACACAGGGCAATGTGAGAGTAACAGTTATAAGGTGTGAAAATGTGTATTTTTAGCCTTGCCAGCTCTTTATCTCTCTTTTCATTAGTCCCCGCCTGCCGTTCCCCCACCTCACCTAGGCCTACCCACAAACTGTAGAAACCTGTTGGATCTACCCACCAGTAGGCTATGGTGGCTGGCTGATTTTTTTGTTTTTTGTCACAACACGACTGGCTGTAATCACACACGACACACCACGATGCGATGACATCACATCATACCATTCATAACCTTGTGCTTCAAATTCAAGGGGAGCTAAGTAAGTCAGTCAGCCTACAATTTAAAAAACCCAACACGTTACAAGATTCGCTGCGCTTCGAAGTGGTGGTGGGCACCCATATTGCCTTGTGCTTCGAATGTCGAATCGTGCAAAGGGAGCTCAGTAGGCTATGATTATGATGCAATGTCTCCCGCTGCCCTAGTAAGCGGCGGTCTATTGAGTGCATCACAAGTGACTTTTGCAGGCATGTTTTATAACTCCTGCTGGCTCCTGTTATCACTCTGTCCTGAAATCATTAACTTGAACGTAACGTTGAATTTACCTCAGTGAATTTAGATATTTTGTTGCTTTAAATTTATTACCGGTTGAGAAAAATTAATAGAAATCCATGTGGAAAAAAATCACACTGAGTTCAAATGGCTCTGCCATGCTTGGAATATCTGTGAATAGTGCAGACATCATAAATGTCAAATATCTGTGAATAGTGCAGACATCATAAATGTCAAATATCTGTGAATAGTGCAGACATCATAAATGTCAAATATCTGTGAATAGTGCAGACATCATGAGTGTCAAATATCTGTGAATAGTGCAGACATCAAGAGTGTCGAATATCTGTGAAAAGTGCAGACATCATGAGAGTCGAATATCTGAATAGCGCAGACATCATGAGTGACGAATATCTGTGAATAGCGCAGACACGAATGTCAAATAGTGAGATCGAATGGGCCCAGCTCGACTAGAGATCTCTAGATCTAGATATAGCCTAGATAATCTATCTTTAGATATAATGTAGATCTAGGTTCTAGATTCTAGATCTAGATTAGATATAAGTTTAGGAAGAGGCTAGCCGTACTTACTGACGGATAGATGGTGAGGCTAGCCACTTCGATAATTTTAATTCAGTTTTGCTAAATAAGAAACACACTACAGGGGCACTAAGTGGTAACGGGACCGCAATTGTACAGGAGTGCCGAGTTGATTTCTTAGGGCTAGGGTGAGTCCAGAAAGACCAGCCGTCCATGTCTAGAACTAGATGCAGTTTTATTTTTGGCCCATACCAGTGGGCTTGAGCAGATACGTGTACGTTACACGTTAGTCTTAAGTTACTGATGCTAGGTCAGAGGAAAAGTTACTGTCCATGAATGGTCTGCTGCACACTTCAGCCATGAATGGTCTGCTGCACACTTCAGCTGTGTTTGTCAGTTCCAATTCTATTCTTAGAATTATTCGACTCTATGATTCTTCATCCTTGCTTTTCTCCTGTCCACAAGGAGTAAGTCAACGCTCCCTGCTGCGCTGATGACCGTCCTTGGCACACATGCAGTAGGTCATGTCAACATGCCTCCTTGTCTTACCAGTGCAGGAAATCAGGATAATTCAGTTGCTGTTTCTTTGCTCTTTTGCTACAGAACACCAAATGCTGTACACCTTGAAAAAGTTGAGCTTTTCCTCGTTACAGTGGTGGAAGTAGTTTGTGTCTGAGTATTTGGAGCTAGAGAATTGCTGCGGAAAGCGAAGCCCCTCGCGGTCGGAATGCGAGGTCAGCCAGTTAGAAAATGGACACCCATGCATTGGGGAATGATTCGCGGAAAGATTGATGATTACATACTGTCTTTTCATTGGCAGAGAACTGTAGAGCTTTGAACAGGATTTCTTCGTGGTATATTTTTCTCTGAAGCAGGCAAGAGCCAACTTGCATCTCCGCGACATTGCATGGTTAGGGTTAGATCTAGGAGTAGAAATCTAATCTGTGGAACATCGGTGTACACAGACTGGACATTGTTCCATAGTCGTACAGACACCACGTTCAAAATGTACACTTTTTCTAGCTTTGTTGTGCTTCAGTGTTTAGGTTCATTTAGAACTGGTGACTTACGTACAGCTATTGAGAACATACAAAATTACACCCCCCCCCCCCCAGCCCTTCGTGACCCAAAAAGGGAACAATCAGCAATGTGGTGAGCCAATGGTGTGAGCCGCCACTGTAATCATCATGCATTGTTTTTGACATTGTTTTTGACATGCTATCATTCAGCAGAATCTTGGTGGCTCCAGCTATGTTAGCCGATGTGGCATCAGACACTGACAACCCCCTTATTGTACGTCGTGCCCTAAAAATAGGCAGTAGGGAAAAAAAGTCTAGGCTATGATTGGCTCATATATGTGTCATCTGAACACTTGCTCATTCTTGCTATTGATGAAACAAAATAGTCACCTATCTTGAAAAGCATGTGAGATGTTTGCCAGTGAGCGGGCGGGGCCCAGTGTCAGAGTCGGGGGTAGAGTCACCAAGGACTGGTGGTATTCATTCTGTCTTCAACAAGGACTGGCGGTATTCATTCTGTCTTCAGTCTTCAACAAGGACTGGCAGTATTCATTCTGTCTTCAGTCTTCAACAAGGACTGGCGGTATTCATGGGCGATACAGCCCCGGGACCGGATGACATCCACAACAAGATCATTAGACACTTACCCTCAGAAACACTCACACTCATACTACACATATACAACGACATGT
>NW_004797744.1:247684-260040 GCF_000002075.1 Aplysia californica
CAACAAGGACTTGCGGTATTCGTTCAGTCTTCAACAAGGACTTGCGGTATTCGTTCTGTCTTCAACAAGGACTTGCGGTATTCATTCAGTCTTCAACAAGGACTTGCGGTATTCGTTCTGTCTTCAACAAGGACTTGCGGTATTCGTTCTGTCTTCAACAAATCTCTGATTGTTTCTTCTCATGTGTTTTCCACAGCCGAAGAGATGGCGTACCGACACATGCGTCACAACGCGCCAGGCTATGCGTGTGTGCTGGCCAGCTCTGGGGCAGCACTGGCCTATCTCTACCCACACACCGTGGGCTTGAAGCACTACACACCTGACTCGCACCGCGACACGCCGGGCCTCGACCTCACTTTGGACGTAGACATACGGCTCATGGCGGAGGAGGTGAGCTACGCACCCACACATCTACACACCTACACAGCTACACTCCTACACAGTTACACAGCTACACAGTTACACATCTACACAGCTACACACCTACACAGCTACACATCTACACAGCTACACATTTACACAGCTATACACCTACACAGCTACACATCAACACACCTACACATCTACACACCTACACAGCTACACATCAACACACCTACACATCTACACAGCTACACAGTTACACAGCTACACACCTACACATCTCCACAGCTACACATCTACATACCTACACAGCTACACATCCACACAGCTACACATCCACACAGCTACACATCTACACAGTTACACATTTACACATTTACACAGTTACACATCTACACTCATGACCATCAATGATTTATTTATAGAGGCACCAGCCATCCATGTCCAGATGCTGTATCTGCACCGCTGTACATCTACACAGCTACACTTCTACACATCTACACAGTTACACAGTTACACAGCTACACATCTACACATCTACACAGCTACACATCCACACAGCTACACATCTACCTACACATCTACACAGCTACACATCTACACAGCTACACATCTACACATTTACACATCTACACATCTACACAGTTACACATCTACACAGTTACACATCCACACAGTTACACATCCTCACAGTTACACACAGCTACACATCTACACATCCACACAGCTACAGAGCTACACAGTTACACATCTACACAGTTACACATCTACACAGTTACACATCTACACAGTTACACAGTTACACATCCACACAGTTACACATCCTCACAGTTACACACATCTACACATCCACACAGTTACACATCTACACATCCACACAGTTACACATCTACACAGCTGCACAGTTACACAGCTACACATCCACACAGCTACACATATACACATCTACACAGTTACACATCTACACAGTTACACATCTACACAGTTACACTTCTACACAGTTACACACAGCTACACAGCTGGCTTGCTCTTTGTTGGAGGGACACAGTAACGTAACGACACAGTTATGGTCATTGTACGTGACACAGGGACACAGTTATGGTCATTGTACGTGACACGGGGACACAGTTATGGTCATTGTACGTGACATGGGGACACAGTTATGGTCATTGTACGTGACACGGGGACACAGTTATGGTCATTGTACGTGACACAGGGACACAGTTATGGTCATTGTAGGTGACACGGGGACACAGTAACAGTTATTGTATGTGTAAAGAGTAACACAGAGATACATAACACAGAGATACAGTATCGGCTACAGTGGAACACACAGAGATACAGTATCGGCTACAGTGGAACACACAGAGATACAGTATCGGCTACAGTGGAACACACAGAGATACAGTATCGGCTACAGTAGAACACACAGAGATACAGTATCGGCTACAGTAGAACACACAGAGATACAGTATCGGCTACAGTGGAACACACAGAGATACAGTATCGGCTACAGTGGAACACACAGAGATACAGTATCGGCTACAGTGGAACACACAGAGATACAATATCGGCTACAGTAGAACACACAGAGATACAGTATCGGCTACAGTAGAACACGACTACAGCGCGCCCCCCCCCCCCTACAGCGGGGCATAGAAGAACCCCCTTTTTTGTGTCTCTGTAAACTCAATGACCTGTGCTCAGGTGTGGCGGGCCAAGGAGAGGCCCGACCTCGGATAGTCCGGATACAGCGGGAGAGATGGAGCGAGCGGTAGCTGAGGGAAGGGGGTTGGGATGTAACAGATGTCATTTGTGACAAAGTGACACAGAAACTGTCATTGTACACGTACAAGGGAACACATCTGACAAATGACATGACACACAAATGACATGACACTGACAAATGACATGACATGACACTGACAAATGACATAGCATGACACGCAAATGACATGAAACTGACAAATGACATAACACACACATGACATGACACACAAATGACATGACACACAAATATGACACTGACAAATGACATGACACACACATGACATGACACACAAATGACATGACACTCAAATGACATGACATACAAATGACATGACACACAAATGACATGACACGCAAATGACATGACACGCAAATGACATGACACGCAAATGACATGACACTGACGAATGACATGACACTGACAAATGACACAACACACAAATGACATGACACACAAATGACATGACACTGACAAATGACATGACACACAAATGACATGACACCGACAAATGACATGACACTGACAAATGACATGACACACAAATGACATAACATGCCGTTTCTATCCCCAGATAAAAAGTGAGCTGCGTTGGTCGCAGCGTGCTGAGATGACTGGCAGTGTCCTTGAACTGATTCCGTCAAGGTCGCTGGAGCTGAGCCACGCAGGCTCCATGGCGACCAAGTGGGGTGCGGTGGTGGGTGTGCCCGTGCACTTCTCCCCCCACTTCCTGCCGCAGGCTCGCCACGACTCACGTTTGCTGTCAGACTTAGGAATTGACGCGGCCTCGGAGCAAGGGGAGGCCATCCTCCGCTCGCTGGCCTTGAGCAGACACGCCAAGAAGTTTGCCCTGGCCAGGGAAATGTGCCAGGCCAAGTCGTCGCGGATCTACGTCAACGCGTTTGTGCTGGGCGTGTCGGTGACTTGTTGCTACCTCGTGACACGCGCCCTGTCGCAGGCAGTGGCGTGGCGCGGCGCCACCCTCCTCTCCTTCCTGTTGGTTGTCCCCACTGTGACTTTTGCCTATCTGCAGGCGTTTGACTATAACACCCGGGCCTCGCAGCGGCGAGCGGACGTGAAGGCGGCTGGTCTCGGGGAAAGTGTGGCGCGCGCCGGGCTCGACTTCTACCAGGCGGTCGTGGTCAGAGAACGCCTGGCCACTCAAACAACTCTTGGTGGGGGACACACGGACACACAGCGACACACGGACACACGCACACACAGACACACAGAGCGACACACTGACACATGGAGCTTCATGACAGAGCCTGAGAGGTGGTTCGCAGCGTTTAGGAAACCTGGTCTGACAGCAGAGGAGAGGAGGGAGGGGGTGGGGAGGGTGGTGGAACGGTTGTACGGGCGGGGAGGGGGAGGAGAGGAGGGAAGGGGGGAGAGGAGGGAAGGAGAGACATGAGGGTAGAGGATGGAGGGGATGGAGAGGAGGAGAGATGGGTACATCTATTATATATTTGGCAACTTGGAAACACATGTGTCACTTTTCCCATAAATCTGCGACAGCTACAGAGTTGAAAGTTGGCAAGTACCTGCAAAAAGATAAATAGGTCCCCCATGACGGGGCCCGATTTTTTATTTATTCATTTCCTGAATTTAGACAAATATATTTGACAAAAAGTTCCCGTCCTTCTTTGGCCTTTGTGATTCTTCCACTGAGCAACGAAACAAATCTGCGTAGCTGTCCTTCACAACGGAAGTGCTGGAAGTGATATTTCATGACGTTCTCATTTTTTGCTTCTCTCATGATTTATTGCTCCATTCCTGTAGAGTGTAAATTAAAATCTAGTAGGCCAATGACTTTCAGTTGATGTTAATGCACCAATCTTTCCTTTCGTTGAAAGGGGGCCCAGCTAGTTATATATATGTGTGTCCTGACGCGCTGGAATTGGGCGCTGGTCAGTTTTTGAGCACGTGGAGTTATTGGTGTCATCTGACAGCTGATTCATTTCCCTTGCTTCCAATGAAACAAATATCCATTTATCTTGAATAGAATTGAAGATATTGAAGGAAGTGAGGTCGCCTGATTTCAGTAGTAAAATTAGCGAGAAAATGGCCGCCAAAGTTTGAGAGTCTTTGAAAAGTGAACAATGACATATTTTGTGCCTTTGATCGATGGTTGTCAGGAAAATTCGACATGGGCTTGTCATGTGTTGATGAAATTGTACCTGGTCCAATTTTCACATCCACAAAAGTGTCAACAGTCAACAGGTGGCTGTGTGGTTTTAGCCTCACTTTGTTAGTTCACAGTCGCCGTATGTTCATGAGACTGGGGGAGGTGGGGACGTGTAGATCTATACCTGTCACAGTTGACACACATGTTCTGTCGTCTGTCACAGTTGACACACATGTTCTGTCGTCTGTCACAGTTGACACACATGTTCTGTCGTCTTCACAGTTGACACACATGTTCTGTCGTCTGTCACAGTTGACACACATGTTCTGTCGTCTGTCACAGTTGACACACATGTTCTGTCGTCTGTCACAGTTGACACACATGTTCTGTCGTCTGTCACAGTTGACACACATGTTCTGTCGTCTGTCACAGTTGACACACATGTTCTGTCGTCTGTGACACATGTTCAACTGACTGAGAGAAAGGCGTCAGATTGCTGCTGAATTGTGGGTTCGATTCTTGTCAGGTGTTGCCGTCTTTAGGCAAATAGGCGTGTTCCCTGATAGGCTACATCTCATATATATAATATATATAATATATATATACACAGTGTTTGCCAGGACCGGCTTGTTATCCTCGTTGGATCCGACCTCTCGTTGAACGTGACTGAGGCCAAAGTAAAGAAAGGAGACAAGTTATTATATGACACGATGTACCAATACCTGTAATTACAACAGTTGTTCCCCCTGATGACCAAAATCTCCAACAGCATCAGTGTGCGTGTGTGTGAGCTGTGTTCTCACCCTCATTTCTACTTTTTAAAATATTTTTTTACAGAACACCTCTCGTGTGGAAACCTCCCCTCTCACATCTAGGCCTAGATCTACATAAAGTAAATGCGGGAGCTGGGATTTTCTGATCAGGGGAATAAAAGAAAATTGAAAAGTTAAGGTCTCGATCTAGACCTACCCGTCCAGAGTTCATCAAGTTTCACACAGCCTGCTTCGCGTTCCCACCCACCCCCTCCCATCCCTACCATAAGCTAACCCTCGCCCATCCTCTTGGCTTTGGGGCCCATATTAGGAGGCACACAAGATCTAGCAATACAATGTGTTAAGAATGGAGGATGGGCCTTGTGCTTCGCGTGAGATGGAGAGAAAAGATAAAAATTCTTCGCTTTTGGGGCACCTAATTGCTTTTGTTTGGTTGTTGAGACCTCGTTGAAAGCGACTTCGGTCTGTTTGCAACCTCGTTGGAGCTGACGTACATTTACAAAGATATATAGAGGAAAAAAATCGTGGATTAAGGATTGCCTCGTTGGGGCCGACTTCTCGTTGAATGTGACCTTGTAGAATGCGACACCCACTGAAGTGGTAGTGGTAGTGGTAGTAGTGGTAGTGGTAGTAGTGGTAGTTGTAGTAGTAGTTGTAGTAGTAGTTGTAGTAGTAGTGGTAGTAGTGGTAGTTCTTGTAGCAGTAGCAACAGGAGCAGTATCCCTCAAGTTGATTGAGATTTCTGGTCTTGCATATTGTGTTGGGTTATGTTTTGGAATGTTACATTTTTTGTTTTTGCTGTCCTTTCATTCAGAGGGTTTTAAAAAAAGTTTTTTTTTTTTTTTGGGGGGGGGGGGGGGGGGGCAGTTATCGTGCCCTGATAGATATTTATATGTATAATATGTTTACCTCTATGAATGCTACCTTGAACCTCAAAGTAGTGCGTTTGTAAAATATGTGTTAAAGATTGGCGGAGGACTATTCAACTTTTTGGTTAAAATATTATGATGGTTATTTTGAAGACTAGAGAGATGAATGCATTGATGTTTAGTTTGCTCTTCCTAATATTATGTAATAGAGCTTTGCTTTCTCTATAAATAATGTGTTTCTATCAATGAAAGGTGATTTTTTGTGCTAATTGAAATATATAGTCATTATAATCATATTTGCCAGTTTTTTGTGTGTATGGGTATTTTGAAGACCTAGGAGATACATTAACATTTGTTCTGATTACTTTTCATATTATGCAAAAGAGCATTTCTTTCTCTTGTTTTTGATGTGTAAAAAGTATACATATAATGTATATATGTATCTCTACAAATCGCAGCATTCATGGGTTAATTTTTGTTGAATTCTGAAGTTGATTTTATTTTGTCGTTTTAACCTCCCTTTAGTCTTTAGCAAAAAAAATGTGAAAATGGCTTTCTGGGCCATTTGTGAGGCCATATTTGGATAATTTTGATATGTCAGATGTCTAGAGTCTATGGAAAAAGAACAATATCATCATATATGCACCAATGACTCTTGACTGAAGGAGTTTGGTTTGTGTGGCAATGTTGGTTTAGGTTATGTGTGAGCTGTCTGTGAAAAAGGTTATGTATGAGCTGTCTGTGAAAATCCAGTTTTTCATATTTCACCATGTGTCTTCACAAAAAATAATTTAAACATTCTTAATTCCTCCATCCTATTGCAATTAATTTGGTACATTGTCATTGTATTAAAATGTTGAGAATGAAAAGTTGTCAAGAATATACAGTGGAATCCTGTTATAACGAGAGGGAGGGGACCGGTGCCAAATGTCCGTTATAGCAGAATTCTCGCTATAACTATAACTATCAGGGATCCAGTAATAAATTCAAGGGAAACTGTAAAGTAGGCCTAATCTATGAGTTTGGCGTTCTGTTTATTTCCTTTTGCTATCTACCCTGATGATGATTTTGTTTCAACATGACCTCTAGGTCTTACTTGATCAAGAATCGAATCAGGTTTCTTTCTCTAGCGCTAGATCTAGCGATGTGGACTAACAGCTCGGCGTTGGCAATCAGAAAGAAAGGGCTCTTGGCTAACTCGCCCACTGTGTTTTCCCCCACCCCACCACACCCTGTGGTGCATTCCGTCTGCTCGCACACGTCACACATTCGCTCCATCCATCACATTGCTGTGACCTCTCCATCCCCGCATCGGAAAAGTGAGAGGCATGGTAGACCTTGATAATCTAAACTAGGCTTACGCTGGCCAATCACGTGATGCGTTCTGCTTGTCTGCGCATGCCACAACCTCCCTACTCATTCGCTCCGGCCTTCATCGTTGACCCACATGGGCTCTCCCACTCTTAGTTTCGCTAGATCACCAACAAGTTTCTCAACTGGCGAGGTTTTTTAATAATGGCCTATGCACTGTGCACAGCAGCAGCAATATTCCGCTATAACCGACTCGCATGTCATGTTCGTCTGATAGCGCTATAGCAGTATTTTATTTACAAAGGTAAAGAAGACAAAAAAAACGGTGTTTAAGAATAGTGTCTTTATAACAGACTTCTCGTTTTTTCCGGACTCGTTATAAGTAATATAAGTGGACTCCACTGTAGGCCTATATATTATGTGGAATGATTTTTCTCTTACATCCAATACCTAATGAAAATTTAGTGATAGGTAGATCTTGGTAAAGGTACCTAATAAAAAAACAATACAAAAAATCTGTTACCCTCAATAGATCAAAAATATTTTTTGAAAAATATATGGGTCTATATCTTTGATTATAGGCTGTTTTAAGGGGAGATGTACACTCCCGGAAAAATTTTCTTAACGAATGACTTTTATTCACTTTCATGTAATTTTGCAAGAAGTTCATAGGTAAAAATAGGATGTACTGAGGGTGGATTTGTTGATTTTTTTTTTTTTAATGGGTCTCTGTGGCAGCCATCTTGGATTTTCAAACCAGATTCTTAGTGCAGAAGAATTTCATAGTAAATATTGAAAGAACAGCCTGAGATTTGGCACACAAGTACAAACCTGTCTGAACTGGGGATCCATGTGAGGATTTTGACCTATCTTTAAAAATAAAAAAGTGAGCTCAAACTCAATGGACCCCCGAGGGTCAGTTGACGAAATTTGATGTTAAAAAAAAATTGAATATTTCCACAAGTTACCAATATTTCCCAATTTCCTCACGTAGATCCCCAGAATAGATCTTAAAGCACATGTACGCCAAATTTGAAGCTTCTTTCTAGCTCTTCACTAGATTTGGAAAACTTGCACCAAGGAGGTTACATAATATGTCAAAAAGTTGATTTTGAGAAAAACAGAAAAAACAGGATTTTTTAAAAGGACTTTCAGTGCAATATGCACTTTTCAAATGTCCTTTTAGGTCATTTAGGATGTTTTTTCAAGTTTCGTTGTTATGTCCAGATGTCAACAAAGGATGTTTTTCCACAAAAAGCAAAAGTTGGAAAGTTTGAAAAATGTTATCGATATTGCCTGGGGGGTTCCCCGACCTGGGTCTTCCCCTAACTTAGCTTTTAAACGTTTCCATCATGTCAAATAGCCTTGAATTTTTAAAAATAGATTTCATCTTGCATGCAGACGGCCTAAAATCAGGGCATCTTTTGACCTTGGATCTTTCTCTTTCCTGTCAACATTCCACTGGTTCTCCCTTTACATTCAATGTTTCACTAGCCCGCTATTATATATAATATACTTTACAGTCAATGTTCCACTAACCCTCTACTATATATAATATACTTTACAGTCAATGTTTCACTAGCCTGCTATTATATATAATATACTTTAGTCAATGTTCCACTAACCCTCTACTATATATAATATACTTTACAGTCAATGTTTCACTAGCCTGCTATTATATATAATATACTTTAGTCAATGTTCCACTAACCCTCTACTATATATAATATACTTTACAGTCAATGTTCCACTAACCTTCTATTATATATACAGTGGAAACCTGATATAGCAGGGATGGTGGGAGTAGAGAAAAAGTCCTGTTATATCCGATCCCTGTTAAATCAGAAATGCAAGGAAAGTAAGCATTTGTGGACTAATCCAGCTGTACTTATTCATGGGTAGTTTCCCTTGCCACAAGTACCCATGAACAGAGGTTTTGGCACCAATTTTCTCCTTGCCTCCTTAAACCACATCAGAAGAGCTTGGTCCACTGCATCTGCATCGGGTAGTCTCATCTTCTTTCGATCCCGAGCAAACTTTCCATTTAATTAGAGTATGCTACCACTACCTTCTCTCTATCCTTGATAATGATGTGAAACGACCCTTGTGGACTGTCGAACTAACGACAAATCTCTGCCAGTGGAGCTTGCTTTTGTCAACAGCCTGGATTATTTCGTATTTTTTGTCAATTGAAAAGCATTTTCTCTAGCGCTTGACATTGTTGGTGACACATTATGCCACGCGCGCGTGTTGCTAGGTTTCGGGCTAGATCTGAGGTCTGCAGCACACCGCAGCCCTCTCTCGCTTCACATCCTGCGTATGCTCACAGTGGCATGGCTTGCGTGGGCTTGCTCCATCGCTGCGTTACTCTTTCTCTCTCTTTACAAATTGTTAACGAGCCTTTGTCCCTGCTATAACCGGTTGGGCTCCGATGAGGCCCTGTTATTGCCGATAACTTTTAATAGAGACAAAGAGTAGGAAAAAACGGGGATTTAAAAAATCCCTGTTATTACCGGGCCTGTGATATATGGTTTCCACTGTAATATACTTTACAGTCAATGTTTCACTAATCCGCTATTATATATAATATACTTTACAGTCAATGTTTCACTGACCCTCTACTATACTTTACAGTCAATGTTTCACTAACCCCTTCCAAACAAGTTTCATCTTTAAAAAATGGAAGGCAGACTACTTTTGACCTTGTCTCTCAGTCTCAGAGCCAAACCAGGTTGAGTGGGATACAGTATCCTAGCCGACCAAACCAGGTTGAGTGGGATACAGTATCCTAGCCGACCAAACCAGGTTGAGTAGGATACAGTATCCCAGCAGACAGGAGAGATACTCTATTAACCCCCACCCCTGTTATAGAGAGTTGACGTTATAAAGAGGTAACCAAAAATACTACTTATGATGAAAAGGAAAAAATTGGGACCTGGCCACCATCATCATGTCGCTACACACAAAGTATCGGGTAGATCTATGTCAAAAATGTCGTTCTAGAGAGCCTGCACTATGCCTTTTATTACAAATACTTCACCTATATAAGCGTGATAGTGATATATATGTATCTATTTCCAACGGGCTCCATTCCGAGAAATAACATTTTGTCAGCGCACTTCAAGTTTGATTTTGACACAGTTCGGGCAAGACAGAATTTTCCTTCATGGAGGAGCAAGACAAAAAGCTGCCGTTTTGGCACTCTTTTTTTGTTTTAGTGTTTTACGGCACTTGCAACGCAATAAGGTCACACAAGTGCCGAAGATTAGAGGTGTTACTAGAGAGTAACAAACACACAAAAAAAGGAGGGGAGATTTAAAGATGACAGATGTTTGACAGGAAAGAAGCAAACCACAGCAGAGCACCTGCCAACCACCCACTGGCACACTGATCAAACAGAAACACAGACGCACACACAGGAGAAGTCAGCACACGGTCGCGTTTACTTCAGCGGTTTATTTTTATACAAATGAAAACTGTAGATGAATGGGGAGGCAAATAATTTTAGCAATGGAACAACAGAATGGGACAAAATCTAAGAGAAATGACCAGCAAAATTCCTTGACATCAACAAGTCCAAACACTCCAACCAAACAAAAACCAAACCAACAATACTCTTCCAGACAGCATGTAAGTTTTCGAGAACATTTGTGGGCGCATCGTGTGGATCCAATCAACTCATGTTTACTGTACAGCGCTTAACCCCCTCCCTCCCCCCAATCACTTTTCTACTTCCTCAAAAAGCTCACTGTACCGGTTTTGCATCACTTTAACACCGTAAAGGTAAATAAGAGGCTGGGCCTTCAAATGTGGTGTCCACACCCCCCCCCCCCCCCCATGAATAAGCCAAGTAGGTAGACAGCTTGGAAAACTTCCCCTGGCCTGACCTGACCAAGTGGACAGCTTGGAAAACGTCTCCAACCCTCCCTCAGGGACTCGAACAGGGGTCATCCACACCATAGCCCACCAGGACGCCGTTCACCACCCCACCACGGGGAGGACTGTTCACCACACCATGGGGCGGACAGTTCACCACCACACCGCGGACTGTTCACCACACCATGGGGCGGACTGTTCACCACCACACCGCGGGGCGGACTGTTCACCACACCTAGCAGCTGCACCCTCCCACCACCCGCACAGACAGAAACAAAAAAGGGAAGGAGAAGAAGTTCCGCAGGTCCTACCAGGAACACCCTCCAACCATCCGCCAGAAAGCCATGAGAACAAAGTACAAACACTTGGAACTGGAATGCAAAATGAATGAGATAGATGGACAGCGGGGAGGTGAACCCTTCGCTCACGGGGGAGGGGGGGAATGTCTGTGTGACAGATGGTGGCGGTGACCAGACATGAGAAATTGAGTCTTATCTGTCAGCATCTCTGGGCTCCGCCCACCCCCCACAGCGCAGCCAACCACAGCAAAACTTGTCCTCCCCCCCCACACACACACAATTCCCGTCTTTTGGGAGTCCGGTGGCTTGGGCCCTGTCAGCTGGCTGGATACATTCACTGTAGCAGAAAAAAACCTCTCCCCACACACACACACACACACTGACACACTTTAGTGGTAGAAATTGCTGAACTGTCTCACACACACACAA
Source organism: Aplysia californica (assembly GCF_000002075.1). Lineage (NCBI taxonomy): Eukaryota > Metazoa > Mollusca > Gastropoda > Aplysiida > Aplysiidae > Aplysia > Aplysia californica. The sequence goes on from NW_004797744.1 coordinate 259,501, forward strand.
ACAGACACACACAATAAAGCAGTGAGGAGGAGAACCCCAAGACACAGGACAAAACACAAGACACAGAACAAGACACAACAGGACAAAACACAAGACACAACAGGACAAAACACAAGACACAACACAGGACAAAACACAAGACACAGGACAAGACACAAGACACAGGACAAAACACAAGACACAGGACAAAACACAAGACACAGAACAAGACACAACAGGACAAAACACAAGACACAACAGGACAAAACACAAGACACAGGACAAAACACAAGACACAACAGGACAAAACACAAGACAAAGAACAAGACACAGGACAAAACACAAGACACAACAGGACAAAACACAAGACACAACAGGACAAAAAACAAGACACAGGACAAAACACAAGACAAAGATAAAGATGTATTTCTGGTGGAGCAGCAACGTTCACAGCACTGCGTTCCACACATAGAGTGCTCAAAGCAGAATGTGTGCGTGTGTTGTGTTTGTGTGGGCGTGTACTCCCTCAAAGCAGAAGTGTAAACATGGCAATGGCCCTGA
>NW_004797744.1:260629-262071 GCF_000002075.1 Aplysia californica
GTAAGAGACCCACAGGAAGCACCTGTATCTGTACAGCACTAGTCATGTCATTCTTCTGCTACTGGGCATGGGGGGGGACCCAGTTGTGAGTCTGTGTGTGTGTGTGAGTCTGTGTGTGTGTGTGAGTGTGAGTGAGTGTGCATGTCTGAGTGAGTGTGCATGTCTGAGTGAGCCCATCACTTAGTGACGTAGGTGTACCCCCGCGAGGGTGAGTGCTGACTCTGCGACTCTGGCACGGGCACGTTGAGGAAGTCAAAGACAAGGATGGTGTCGTCGTGGGAGCTGCTCACTATCTGGAACTCGTCAAACTGGAGGCGAAATACACGGCCAGAGTGTTCCTGGGGGGGAGAGAGGGGGAGAGGGGGGGTTAGTGGAGGCGAGATACACGGCCAGAGTGTTCCTGGGGGGGAGAGGAAGGGGGTAGGGGGGGTTAGTGGAGGCGAGATACACGGCCAGAGTGTTCCTGTGGGGGGAGAGAATTTTCTTCGGCTCGTAGAATTCGGAAAAGTGAAAGCACCATTATCATACTCCACTGGACTTGTTGATTATAATCGCTGTGGTATGATATATATATATATTGTTTTCCTCCAGCAAGACAGTGTTTTTGAGCTATGTTTGTTTGACCCTTCCTTTTATTGCCAAACCAGGCCGGGTCAGATTATATTCCAGCAAAACTAGATTGAAATGTCAGGTAAAGATCATTTCCCCATACAGAATAAAAGTCACATCATTTTAATTCAAAATAATAAGCGTAACCATTGTATTAGTAGCAAGCGGTTCATATTTACAATAAAAGCGCATACTATTTTCTCTGCCGAAAGGATGGTTAAACTATAGGAAAAGCCTTACGGATTTAAACCCAGGCACTTTGTTTCTAGATATTTGTTGCACGGCTGATTGTTAATGAAAATATTGGTTACTACTCTTCATTATTGCCTTTTTTACATCCCAACAGAACTTTTACCACATGCACCTCGTTAGAAATGACGTTCCAAAAGTGGACCCTTCAACTTTCCAAAACGTCCACGAAATGACACTCGACGACATGGAAGAACTTTTCGATGACGAGGTATCATGGAACAGACTCTTATGCCGAGAACGAATATGTGTTCATTACGTGCCTTTGCGGAGGGTCAAGGAGAATATACGGCATGTCATCAACCACAGAACGAAAGCCTTCATGTCTTTTGGTTCTTCAGGTGTTAAGGACGCTTGTGTCTCTGCCGAGAACCACGTCCAAAATGCCACCATGTTCTCGACAATACATTATTTCCCAGTGAGTTTTGGTCTTGCTTTCAATTCTGACTTTTATGGCTCGGACTTCACAGACTTGGAATCCCATCTACAGATGCATATTCGTCACTTTACAGAGACTGAAGACCCGAAAATAGCCTGGGCCATCCATATTGACGTTAATCTTGAATCTGAGATCAGGGAAAGAC
>NW_004797744.1:262171-263419 GCF_000002075.1 Aplysia californica
ATATATAAAAATTTGTTTTCTACCACAAGTACAATACAATACTGCATCACACATAGCAAAAAAGTGCTCAGGTTCGGGCACAGGACCATATTATATAGGCCTATAGAAAGTGTGTCGTAATAAAACATAATACATTTGTAGGCCTAAGCTTAATTGTACAATATGGCACCACCGTACGGTTTCCGGCCCACTTTTTAACAATTTTCCAGGAAATTTGACTTCGTTTTCGTCTGTCGTCTGCTTCGACGTTTAGAAAAACAGGAGCCAAAAACCAAACCAAAAAATACTTAGTAAGTATTAAAACTCTTTCATATTTGCTCCAATATTTTGTTAGAGTTCCAAAGCAATACCAATAGAAAACAGGAGCTTTTTTTTGTATCATGTAAGTTTGATTGAGTCTAGATTCTAAGTACCTCAGGGTAAGAAGATCTAAAACTATTTATAGACTACACATCAGCACCAGCTTGCTTCCAGTTTCTTACTTTCAGTTTTGAGCAGACGACGGCAGACGTTCATCGATTCGGCTGTTGATTTGTCTCTCTAGCTCTAGGCTAGATCCGTATCTCGGTTCATTTCCAAGAAATCTGTGATTTCGAAATATTTCTTTTTTGTGCAGTTCTGGACAGTGTCAGTCGTAATGTAACCTCGGGTAGATAGATAATTGACAATCACCACAGACAATGTTAGAGTTAGTGCCTGTGATGTGGACGTCGTTTGTCGTATGGTATGGACATTGTGCTCTCAACGACGGACCTCTGTGGTGATTGGAATTGACAATAGCAATCAACACAATATTTCTGAGTGTCACAGCATTATTTTTCACTTTCAATTCCTGCGCCTACTGTTGTTACACTGGGGCTAAGGCCTCTCTAGATCTATAATCTAGATCTAGATTTTCTAGATCTAGACAACAGTGGGAACGGTTCTGGCAGTAGTGGAGGTAGGCCCCAATTCTAAATTAATTCTTATTTTTATTGTCATTTATATATGATTAAGATCTAGATCTAGATCTAGATCTAGACTAGATCTAGATCTAGATCTAGATTCTAGATTTATCTGCAGCTAAAGTCTACCTCAAAAGTTAGAACCAGATATGCTGAGGCCTAGATCTACTTCAACAGTGATTTATGGCATGGGCACAAGAAGTGGGTGGAGTGCAACATTTCAAAACCTGATTTCTGACTAGGGAGAGTCTGTGCTAGTGGTGTGTGAGTAACGAGTCCAGACTCGAGTACTCGAGTAATACAT
>NW_004797744.1:266990-268310 GCF_000002075.1 Aplysia californica
AATAACTTACCTGATAGTGTTGTCCGAGCTGCCACTGACCACCAGTCTCTCCCGGTACTGTAGGCAGGCAATGCCGCGCTTGTGTCCGTTCAGCGTGCGCACAAACTCACAGGTAGACGTGTTCCACACCTGAGAAAACACACAAGAGACACATGCATGACACACACACAAACTCACAGGTAGACGTGTTCCACACCTGAGAAAACACACAAATGACACATACATGACACACACACAAACTCACAGGTAGACACATTTTCCACACCTGAGGAAACCACTCACACACATATGTGACACATTCAGGATACATGACACACACATATGTGACACATACAGGATACATGACACACAGATATGTGATACATGATGCACGACACACATATGTGACACATGATACATGACACACACATATGTGACACACGACACATTACACACACCTATGTGACACATACATGATACATGACACACACATATGTGACACACGACACATACATGATACATGACACACACATATGTGACACATACATGATACACACACACATATGTGACACATACATGATACATGCCACACACACATATGTGATACATACATGATACATACACATATGTGACACACACACATGATACATGCCACACACACATATGTGACACATACATGATACATGACACATACATGATACACACACAAATGCGGCACATACATGATACATACATTACATGATACATGACACACACGTGATACATGACACACACATGATACATGACACACACAGTTGTGACACACACACATACATACAAGGCACACACACACACATACAAGGCACACACACACATACATGGCACACACACACATACATGGCACACACACACATACATGGCACACACACACACATGGCACACACATACATGGCACACACACACATACATACATGGCACACATACATACATGGCACACACACACATACATGGCACACATACATACATGGCACACACACACATACATGGCACACGCACACATACATGGCACACGCACACACACACACATACATGGCACACACACATACACACACATACATGGCACACACATACACACATGGCATACACACATACATGACACACACACACATACATGGCACACACACACACATACATGGCACACACACACACATACATGGCACACACACACACACACATACATGGCACACACACACACACACATACATGGCACACACACACACACGGCACACACACACATAAATGGCACAAGGGGAGAGGGAGAAGGGTTGTAGGGGAGGGAGAGGTAGGGGAAAGGGGTGTGTG
>NW_004797744.1:269124-270559 GCF_000002075.1 Aplysia californica
AGACAGAACAGAGAGAGAACAAGTAAGATAGACAGAACAGAGAGAGAACAAGTAAGATAGACAGAACAGAGAGAGAGAACAAGTAAGATAGACAGAACAGAGAGAGAACAAGTAAGATAGACAGAACAGAGAGAGAACAAGTAAGATAGACAGAACAGAGAGAGAGAACAAGTAAGATAGACAGAACAGAGAGAGAGAACAAGTGGACCCACCAGTTCGAGAGTTGGAGGAAAGAGAAGCTCACAACATGAAGTAGTACTTGTTTTTTTAGTTTAGTTTTAATAGAGGTTTTACGGCGCTCGCAACTGCATAAGTTCATATGAGCGCCAGAAGATTAGAGGTGTTACAAGAGAGTAACAAATATAAAAAAGAAGAAGGGGAAATAAGGGCGATAGATGTTTGATAGGGAAGAAGAAGCAAACCACACCAGAGCACCCGCCAACCACCCACGTAGCACTTGTTTGCTCACGGATACCGCAAACCAGACATCCAAAGACACAATAAGAGTCAACACAAAGACACAATAAGAGTCAACACAAAGACACAACAACAACACAAAGACACAACAACACAAAGACACAACAACAACACAAAGACACACAACAACACAAAGACACAACAACACAAAGACACAACAACAAGAGTCAACACAAAGACACACCACAATAAGAGTTAACACAAAGACACACCACAATAAGAGTTAACACAAAGACACACCACAATACGAGTTAACACAAAGACACAACAACACAAAGACACAACAACACAAAGACACACCACAATAAGAGTTAACACAAAGACACAACAACACAAAGACACAACAACAAGAGTCAACAAAAAGACACACTACAATAAGAGTTAACACAAAGACACAACACAAAGACACACAACAACCCAAAGACACAACAACACACAACAACACAAAGACACACGACAACACAAAGACACATGAAAACACAAAGACACACGACAACACAAAGACACACGACAACACAAAGACACACCACAACACACAAAGACACACCACAACACACAAAGACACACCACAACACAAACACACACAAAGACACACCACAACACAAAGACACACGACAACACACAAAGACACACCACGACACACAACAACACAAAGACACACCACAACACACAACAACACAAAGACACACAACAACACTTACCTTTGAGCATGTGACCATGATGCCATCACAGAAGCGCAGATGTAGCACGGCCTCACAGTGGTGGATCAATGTGTTCATCATCTCCCCACTGTGGATGTCCCACACCCTGCACACAACACACATAACACACACGTCAAAATAGTGGATGTCCCACACCCAGCACACAACACACATAACACACACGTCAAAATAGTGGATGTCCCACACCCAGCACACAACACACATAACACACACGTCAAAATAGTGGATGTCCCACA
>NW_004797744.1:270659-276047 GCF_000002075.1 Aplysia californica
GGCGGCTGTGCGAGTCGTCGTGCCTACCTGATCAGCTACACCGTTCATTAATATGTAGGCCTTTGTAGTAGTAGTAGTAGTATAGGGTTTTACGGCGCTCGCAACTGCTAAGGTCATATGAGCGCGCTTGTAGGCCTTTGACAATATTGAAATCTATGGAGTCAGATTGACAAAGTTTTTTAAATTATTTAAGCATTATTGATGAAAGATGTGATTAGCGAGATCATTAATTCTGTAAAAAAAACAAGTTAGCTAAAAGAAATGTACGGTACTGCAATTTCACTAAAACAAAAACTAGACCCTTACGTTCTAACAAAGCCTTACTAACTCTTTACCACACATTGTTTTTGCCTTATTTTAAAAACTATTGTTCAGCTGGAACAGTTTAGACGAAGATTTAATTTACTCTAATTATGTAATTCATATATAAACTTCGAAAAAGCTTTAGGCTGATCCCCCAAAACTCCCAGTTTTGTGGGAGAAAATTGGTCACACATAAAATGGGGTGTGACGAGATGACCAGTGTCTGCGTACCATAGAGCATTCTTGTCGGAAGAGAAGCTATCCATATTTGTGCATATATTCGTTGAATGACCAATGTTATGTGCTTGTGACGGAACCGGGAATTCCAGAACAGAACTTCTTTCATTTTTATGCAATAAGCCTATATTATAACTCATTTTGTACAGTGGTGTGACAGGAGTGTATCTCTCTGGGGCCGTGGATGTTTGCTGGGTGCATGCAGCCTCCACATGTCACGATGGTGCTGTTAGAGGCAAAGGTCCTCTCATTATATCTGACATTGTTTCTTCTATGTTGGCTTGGCCTCGTTTTTAACTCTCATTCGCTACGCCAAGCCACGGGCAGTGGCTCGGCTAAATAGTGACTTCCGTACTGCAAGCCGCCCCGACGGCTCGAGAACCGACCTTTAATTCTAGCTCAAATTTTATTCCTATCAACATATCTATGTTAAAATGAAGTTATAATATAACATTGACTTCTGGAAAAGCGTTTCCACCGAAAATCGGAAGTTTTGATATAGTTTTGAAACGAGATTTCGAAGTTTATGCGACTTTGTTGTTTATCGCAATGGCTAAATTATAGCCCAGATACCAGTCTTAGTACTTTTACACAACAAAATGTATTATTATTTTGCTTACTGAAGAAATGTAGCATTCTTGTTTAGAATATTGACACTCTGTTGGACTCAAATGCCATTGCTCTGTTATTGAGAAATCAATATTTTATAGTGCTAGATCTAGAATCTAGATCTAAATTGTCGAAATATTTTTTTCTCTCCAAAATAAATATTTATTGTGTGAAATTACACAAAAAGTTCCTCTCAAGACAAGTGTTGGTTTATTCCAAATGAAGTTCTGAATGATTCCATATAAGGTACAGATCTAGTGGGTTCTTTTTCTGTTTGTGAATGCATCTTGTCTTTTTTTCAAGATTATTAAAATAAAATCTTGTTCAATATCGGATGTTATGATCCAGAAGTACAAATTTTGTGGACTGCATGTAAATAACTGCACACTTTTCAATAAGTTCCAGTCCTATATTCATTTATGGTTATTTTGATGTATCATTTGACCAGGTGCAAACGTATTTTTTGAGTTTCACCAAAGATGATTTAATTTTTTATTTTCAAATTTTATCTGCATCCAAGCAAAATTGTGTTGCATTATCGCCTCTTACAGGAAACAAAGTTGAAAAATACACAAACAAACTTTACAGAGATGTATTCTACAAATCATACGGAGAATTTCGGTGTATAATATGTTGATATTTATTTGAATTTGTGGCCCCAATGACCTTTGAACTGTGCAGTCTAGTCATCGTCTCATTTCGCCCTCCCGAATAAAAATTCGTCCACATGCCCAAAATAATATGAAGCGTATGAGTTAAATTATTTTTGTCAGTTAGCAGGTGAGAAAGTGAGCGGATGAGGACAAAGACTGTCAGCTTTTGTATAGTGAGCGGATGAGGACAAAGACTGTCAGCTTTTGTAGCGTAGTTTGAATGTGGAGTGTGCACCCTATGTGTCGGGCCAGATCTCACGCTTCCTAAATGTGGACAGGGGTTGTCCGCTTTTTGCTGGGGCAAATTACCTTGAATATTTGTCTTCTGTTTTTTCTCTTTTGCCAAGTTCATAAATCAATAAATAACACTGTAGAAATCTAGCGTTGGCTCATGTGTCCTGGCTTTTCTTTTCAGCCGCTTGTGCCATTGAGTCACGTTCTTCCTCGCGCAAATGTGGCAATGTTCTTTTAGCGATGACGTATTCTCTAATTCTCTTGCATGCGTGTTCTGATTTTAAGAGTTTCCAGTAAATTTGTTAGAAATCAACCACAGGCGGATGGGTTTACCTAATATTGTCACCAACAAAGATAAAATCCATACACATGAGGCTCCAATATGTCTTCCATACATAGAAACTATGATCTTTGAAATGATTGGAGAACTGAAACCGGCATAGAATGTAGCACACACAGCTACACGGGCAAATAATCAGGCTCTGAGTGAGAATCAGATGGGTTTAATATCATAACAACCGTTCTATCCACAATTATGAAATTTAGACTCATAAAACGAAAAATATATTTTCCGTACATGTGCCAAAAATCTTTGAAATTTATTGTGAACTTTAGAAATTAAGAGAACTTCCAATGCAATAAACAGTGATTAAATAAGGCGAAATTCAGAACATTTTGCACACACAGTAACACAGTCAAGTATCATTGCTTTTAGATTATAATATGCTCATCGGGTCTTCTCGGATTGATAGCAGGGGGAAAACTGCTCTTTTCTACTTGTATGGAATCTATCATGGTTCGAGTGAGGATGCTGCCGATAGTACTTGTATGGAATCTATCATGGTTCGAGTGAGGATGCTGCCGATAGTTAGGGCCTATTGTTAGAAGTGTGGATTGCGCCATGACCTGCCCGCCTGTAGCTGGTGCGCGCATGTCACTGTTCCTCATGTCACTGAACTGTTCATCATGTCACTGTTCCTCATGTCACTGTTCCTCATGTCACTGTTCCTCATGTCACTGAACTGTTCCTCATGTCACTGTTCCCCATGCCACTGTTCCTCATGTCACTGTTCCTCATGTCACTGTTCCTCATGTCACTGAACTGTTCCTCATGTCACTGTTCCTCATGTCACTGTTCCTCATGTCACTGAACTGTTCCTCATATCACTGTTCCTCATGTCACTGAACTGTTCCTCATGTCACTGAACTGTTCCTCATGTCACTGTTCCTCAAGTCACTGAACTGTTCCTCATGTAACTGTTCCTCATGTCACTGTTCCCCATGCCACTGTTCCTCATGTCACTGTTCCTCATGTCACTGTTCCTCATGTCACTGTTCCCTGTGTCACTGTTCCCCATGTCACTGTTCCCCATGTCACTGTTCCTCATGTCACCGTTCCTCATGTCACTGTTCCTCATGTCACTGAACTGTTCCTCATATCACTGTTCCTCATGTCACTGAACTGTTCCTCATGTCACTGAACTGTTCCTCATGTCACTGAACTGTTGCGGGTGGTTGACGGGTGCTCTGGTGTGGTTTGCTTCTTCTTTCCTATCAAACATCTATCATCCTTATCTCTCCTCCTTTTTTGTGTTTGTTACTCTCTTGTAACACCTCTTTTTTGTGTTTGTTACTCTCTTGTATTGTGTTGCAAGTGCCGTAAAACTCTTACTATAACTAACTAACTAACTGAACTGTTCCTCATGTCACTGTTCCTCATGTCACTGTTCCTCATATCACTGTTCCTCATGTCACTGAACTGTTCCTCATGTCACTGTTCCTCATGTCACTGAACTGTTCCTCATGTCACTGTTCCTCATGTTACTGAACTGTTCCCCATGTCACTGTTCCTCATGTCACCGTTCCTCATGTCACTGAATTGTTCCTCATGTCACTGAACTGTTCCTCATGTCACTGAACTGTTCCTCATGTCACTGTTCCTCATGTCACTGTTCCTCATATCACTGTTCCTCATGTCACTGAACTGTTCCTCATATCACTGTTCCTCATGTCACTGAACTGTTCCTCATATCACTGTTCCTCATGTCACTGTTCCTCATGTCACTGTTCCTCATGTCACTGTTCCTCATGTCACTGTTCCTCATGTCACTGAACTGTGATGGCAAATTCGGGTTATGTTCTGTACTTCCTTTGTCGTAGAAGGGAAAAAAAGTTTTTGAATTAAGATTTGTTTGTTCTCTAGCTTGTCCCACACAAAAACTTTATAGATTCTTGTGGATTACTTTTGATTTCATTTACTTGAAATTTTAAATGTGACAGTCCTAATTTGTCTTGTTTCAGCAACATTTTTTTCCACGTTATTGGTTGATGTTAAAGGGTAGAGTTCCTGGGCACAGGTGGCTGTGTTCTGCCCGTCCATCTATCGTTGAAGATCAGCATGTTTACTGTACAGCTCTGGGTATACCGTACAGCTCTGGGTATACCGTACAGCTCTGGGTTTACCGTACATTACCGTACAGCTCTGGGTTTACCGTACATTACCCTACAGATCTGGGTTTACCGTACATTACCGTACAGCTCTGGGTTTACCGTACATTACCGTACAGCTCTGGGTTTACCGTACTTTACCGTACAGCTGTGGGTTTACCGTACATTACCGTACAGCTCTGGGTTTACCGTACATTACCGTACAGCTCTGGGTTTACCGTACATTACTGTACAGCTCTGGGTTTACCGTACATTACCGTACAGCTCTGGGTTTCTCGTACAGCTCTGGGGCAGGTTTTATGCTAGTTTTTGTTTTCCTTCCTGTGCCCGGAACAAGCAAGTCTTCCTTTTGAACATGCGTGATCATTGGAAATTTCAAACCGAAAAATTGTTGGCAAGCCGAGAGCCATTATAATTATGAAATGAAGGGGAAGGAAAAAGCCAACTTCCTCTTGTACCTTCCAAATACAAAGTAAGAACAGAAGAAGAAGAATAGATATCATTTATGCTGGGCATTTCCGTTTTCTAAAAAATGCTCAATGCGCATTACATGAATAAAAATATCACTCCTTACAAATTAATGGACATAGTATTATGCATATATATTATATTTATAATAAATATGTATGTATAAAAGTTTCTATGAGAAAAAAAGAAAAGTCCCGCAGTAAGCAATAAAACGTTTCCAACGGTCACTATAAAACTGAAGCTTGAATGGCTAGAAACATTCTATAAAAACATTCGTTTTCTGTGGATTTCTAAAACATTTCCGTTCTCTCTGTCTCTTTCTCCCCCTCCTCCCCACCTCTCTCTCTCTCTCTTTCTCTCTCTCTCTCTCTCATTCTCACACGCTATTTTTTCAGTCTCACGGTTGGGCATACACATGCATAATATAAATATATAT
>NW_004797744.1:276614-278070 GCF_000002075.1 Aplysia californica
ACATGTCCCCACACCAACATCCAACATGTCCCCACACCAACATCCAACATGTCCCCACACAAACATCCAACATGTCCCCACACAAACATCCAACATGTCCCCACATGTCAACAAACATCCAACATGTCCCCACACAAACATCCAATATGTCCCCACACAAACATCCAACATGTCCCCACACAATCTACCTGACAAACCTAAAGGCCCGGTTACACGTAACGATAAATTGTACAAACATTGGATGATATAGCGATCATACGATAAATCGTTATGTGTAACCACAAAATTGTACAAAATTTGGACGATTGAACGATGGTTTGGAGACTCGGTCGAGAAATCAAGCGCTGCTTGGTATTTTCCGTGCGATCACGGTCACATTTGAGGGAGACGCGCTGTGGCGTAGATTAACTTTGAAATTTGCCGCCGCGCAGAACTAAACTCAGGGCTCAAATTTAAAAAAATAATTATTGTAGTTGAAAACTGATTTCATACTCAGAATCAGCGTCTCAAAATAAGCAAAGTTGCTCGAGGAAAACCTGATTTGGTGCGTTATTATATATATATTTTAGCAATTTTATGATATAGTTGATCGTCAATGGAGAAGCTGTGCATCAAGGTCACTGGGTGCGTAATCTAGCTTCCGGTTCTACACACAACACGGTGGTAGGCCTAGTATGGCCACCCTTTTCTAAAGACACTGTTCTGCTAAATCAAAATGTACTGGGGAAGGGGGGCTCTCGTGATCTAGAGGTACAGTGTTCACTTTTTATTCATGAGGTCCAGAGCTCAAAACCTTCACATAGAGAGCAGGCAAATCGCTGTTGCCGCAAAGAGACATGGTAGCTTTATGACGAGGAATCTCCTCGATCGATAGAAAACTGGACGATAGATTGGAACGAGTAAACAGACAACACAGTTTGATAAAACGAACAGTTCTCTCATACGACGAATCTGATACAATTTATCGTTGCGTGAAACCAGGGCTTAACCTACCACCACACACAACCTACCACCACACAACCTACCTGACAAGCCTAATCTGGTTTAGCACATGAGAAAAACACAACCCATCAGTGGACCCACCTGGACCAATCAGACATCGGGGATGGTTCTAAAAACATTTACTGCTACAGAGATTTGACATCTTCAAGATCCTTGCAATACTCTCAGCATATTCCTTGCAATACTCTCGGCATATTCCTTGCAATACTCTCAATAAATTCTTTGCAATACTCTCAGCTTATCCAGCAAAGGGGACCTCCCACTTTTCTGTCAGTCCCCTGATAGGACCCGGCCCCATGGGAAACTTGGCACAGAGAGCCTGTCCCATGGACACAACGCTGGGGCGAGCCGGGCATCCAAGCCCCGAACAAAGACAAGTAGGGTAGAACAATAGAACAGTGACAAGTAGGGAAGAACAATAGAACAGTGACAAGTAGGGTAGAACAATAGAACA
>NW_004797744.1:278170-283347 GCF_000002075.1 Aplysia californica
AATATATATATATATATATATATATATATATATATATATATATATATATATATATATATATATATATATATATATAATATTTACAGGTATGCATTTGTGAAAAAGATATGCTTCAGCTGTTTTGGGAAAATGCGAATAGTAGGCACACTTCTTATTTTATATGGGAGTTGGTTCCATACATGGGGACCAAAGAATAAAAAGGAACGATTGCCGTATGTTTTGTAGTTTTGTTTTTGGGTTCTAAGAATTAGATTGTCAGTGGCTGATCTAAGGGCTCTGGGTAGATGATATAATTCCAGGAACTGTTTTAGATAAATAGGTGCAGTGTCATTGTACATGTACAATAGAAAACAGCAGTTTTATATTTGATCCTCTCTTTTACTGGCAGCCAGTGTAGTTCTTTCAGAATTTTTGTTATGTGCGTTGATTCCTTTTGTTTCATTATCAATTTTGCAGCTTGATTTTGGAGTAGGTCTACTTGTAGCATTGATAGTTTTTCCGCCTGCCAAACGGGATAAAATAGCTTTACAGTAGTCTACTTTTGATGAAATCAGTGTTGTTACAAGTGTCTTGGCTGCTGCTTTTGTTAAATAATTTCTTCAGCTGTTGATTTTTTTCTTAAAATAGATACTTTTGCCGAGCTGGCTAATTTGGGAGGACATAGACATATCATAATCCAACTGAACCCCTAGATTTTTAAGGTTTCTTTTTGAACCAATGGTATGATTATTGATATCAGTTTGTAGTTCTGGTAGATTTCTAATGGCTTTTGCATTTTCACTCCACATTATGTCCATCTTGTCATCGTTCAGTTTCAGTTTCTGACGGGTCATGCTGCCTTTCTCACTGTAAGTCGTCTCAGGTTGTCTCTCAAGCAAGTATTTTTGTACATAGACAAAGAGAAGAATTAGCTCCTCACTACTCGGCCTTGAACCTCTTGCTTATATATATATATATATATATATATATATATGTATATATGTATGTATGTATGTATATATATATATATATATATATATATATATAAAATGAAGACAAATTGATACAAGAGTAGTGGAAAAAGTTTGATAGAAATCAGTGCAAGCAGTCAACACTTATCTGGCAAAACCATGATGTTTCTGAGTTGGAAGCGCTATACCTGAACACTCCCACTCTCATTGATTTCCTAACATGCAATAAGAAAAACTGTTTCTATTTGTGATTTGTCACAGTACAAATTGTGGACGTCCATCATTTGTGATTTGTCACAGTACAAATTGTGGACGTCCATCATTTGTGATTTGTCACAGTACAAATTGTGGACGTCCATCATTTGTGATGACATTTTTTGTTGCTAATTGAGGAGACTTTGTCTTTTTAATAAAGTCTTTCTTTTTACTTCAGGAGGAGGAGGAGGTGAAAGAGGAGAGGGAGGAGAATCATGGACTTCAGCCAGATAGCTGAGAATGTGCTCAGTTTGTTCAGTCAAGACACATTACAGCTCATGGCGTACTGTAGCACACAGCACGCTGGTAAGTCAAGACACATTACAGCTCATGACATACTGTAGGACACAGCACGCTGGTAAGTCAAGACACATTACAGCTCATGACATACTGTAGCACACAGCACGCTGGTAAGTCAAGACACATTACAGCTCATGGCGTACTGTAGCACACAGCACGCTGGTAAGTCAAGACACATTACAGCTCATGACATACTGTAGGACACAGCACGCTGGTAAGTCAAGACACATTACAGCTCATGGCGTACTGTAGCACACAGCACGCTGGTACGTCAAGACACATTACAGCTCATGACATACTGTAGCACACAGCACGCTGGTAAGTCAAGACACATTACAGCTCATGACACACTGTAGCACACAGCACGCTGGTAAGTCAAGACACATTACAGGTCATGACACACTGTAGCACACAGCACGCTGGTAAGTCAAGACACATTACAGCTCATGACATACTGTAGCACACAAGACACATTACAGCTCATGACATACTGTAGCACACAAGACACATTACAGCTCATGACATACTGTAGCACACAAGACACATTACAGCTCATGACATACTGTAGCACACAAGACACATTACAGCTCATGACATACTGTAGCACACAAGACACATTACAGCTCATGACATACTGTAGCACACAAGACAAGACGCATTGTTATAATAATAGTAAAAATAATGATAATAATAATAATAATAATAATAATAATAATAATAATAATAATAATAATAAAAAAAATAGAAATATTATTATATTATACTTGGAGGCAAAAGCGCATGAACAAAATGTACCACCCTCAACTGGGGTTTGTCGAGTGTAAAGGAAATCCTATTTCGTCCAAATGACACAGCCACAAGGGGGTCACTAGGTGGGTCTTTTAGCGTCCTGATGTTATTTCTGTGACGTTGACCTTGGCACAGAAGGTCAGTGTCGTGTGTGAGCTTCGTTGGCTGCTGTAACTTCTGGAAATTTCACGCTTGTTTTGCCTCTGAATATAATAATAATGATAATAATAATAATGATGATGATGATGATAGTAATAATAATAATAATAATAATAATAATAATAATAATAATAATAGTACAAATAAAATAATAATGATGAGGATGGTTATAATGCAGATAATTTCTATGATGGTCACTCCCATATAAACACATGTGACTGAGTAGAGAAACATAGACAACACACATGTGACTGAGTAGAGAAACATAGACAACACACATGTGACTGAGTAGAGAAACATAAACAACACACATGTGACTGAATAGAGAAACATAGACAACACACATGTGACTGAGTAGAGAAACATAGACAACACACATGTGACTGAGTAGAGAAACATAGACAACACACATGTGACTGAATAGAGAAACAAGACAACACACATGTGACTGAGTAGAGAAACATAGACAACACACATGTGACTGAGTAGAGAAACATAGACAACACACATGTGACTGAGTAGAGAAACATAGACAACACACATGTGAATGAGTAGAGAAACATAGACAACACACATGTGACTGAATAGAGAAATATAGACAACACACATGTGACTGAGTAGAGAAACATAGACTCTTTAGCTTAACGCTGACACAAAAGTAGACGTTGACACTATCGCAGCCCATCCGATGACGATATAACATCACATTTGGAACGTAAGAGTAGGCCCTACAGTGGAATAAGAAGAACTAACTATCAAAATGGCATTTCGTAGCGTATGTTTTTACTTGAATTTTCGACTTTGCCTCAGACTTGGTTTCCCTCGAATGTTACATATGTTTTGTTTTGTCCTAAGGGATAATTGTGTGTTGTTTTGTGGTAGCAGGATTCTCGCGTCAGATGGCCTTGGCTGCAGCATGTACGTCCATTGAGGAAGACGCTGCAGCTCACAGAGCACGAGGGGACCTGCTGAAGGCAGAGCACTGTTTGTCTTTTCTCTTGGACGAGAAGGAAATAGCGTGTGACGTCCCGAGGGAACAACTAGCTTCGCTGTTTAGACTGCGGGCCATATGCAGAGCAGACCAAGGGAAGACGGAGGCTGCTACACAAGACGGGATGGAGAGTCTGAGGCTGAACCCTCACGTCTTAGAGGTCAGTGGTTGGAGAGTCTGAAGCTGAACCCTTACGTCTTAGAGGTCAGTGGTTGGAGAGTCTGAGGCTGAACCCTCACGTCTTAGAGGTCAGTGGTTGGAGAGTCTGAAGCTGAACCCTTACGTCTTAGAGGTCAGTGGTTGGGGAGTCTGAGGCTGAACCCTTACGTCTTAGAGGTCAGTGGTTGGGGAGTCTGAGGCTGAACCCTTACATCTTAGAGGTCAGTGGTTGGGGAACATTTGAGGTTGTACTCTCACGACTTAGAGGTCACCTCACGACTTAGAGGTCACCTCACGACTTAGAGGTCACCTCACGACTTAGAGGTCAGTGGATGGAGAACATCTGAGGCTGAACCATCGCGACTTGGAGGTCAGTGATTGGGGATCATTGACCCAATGCTCTGTCTCTGGGCTTTGTTGTCATTATTGTTATTGTCATCCTATCTTTTTGTCTTCATTTATTTGTCATAATTATTATCATCCATATAATTATTTCTTCTCCATCATTATTATCATCTTTATCATTGTTTGGCCCTCATTGTTATTATCTTTGTCCTGGAAAACTTGGTCAAATTTACGTTCTTTTCCCATTTTCGACTGCCCCGACCATGTGACAGTGTGTTTTCCTTCCTGCTCAGGGTAAAATCTTCGGCCCATCTCTCTGTGTGACAAAGTGCAACGTACTGTAAGGAACTAACTGTGCCTAGTGCAGCGTTCAACAAAACACATTGAAAGAGACACAATTCTTCTCCCCTACGTTTTAGGAAAATGTTTCAGTTGATGTAAGAAATGCTTTTGAAATGGAAATGTGGGAAGTGAGCTTTTAGATAATTCTGTTCTTAAATACAAAACTTCCAGAATTTGCAAATGTTTGGATGGTTCACACATTTTTGCCCATTTAACAGGTAAAAAGCAGGGATTGGTTCCTCTAACGACCTGTTCTTGCATTACAGACTCGCACTGAACTCAAATGCTACTGGATCGCTAACAACAACAACAACAACAACAACAACAACAACGTACTCGCACTGCCCTTCTGTTACTTTCTTTTTATTCCCTCTGCCTTGAATGGTTTGTCACTTTACACTGCTTGTGCAGTCCAACATTCCAACATTGTGTAGTTCAACATTCCAACATTGTGTAGTTCAACATTCCAACATTGTGTAGTTCAACATTCCAACATTGTGTAGTTCAACATTCCAACATTGTGTAGTCCAACATTCCAACATTGCGTTGTTCAACATTCCAACATTGTGTAGTTCAGCATTCCAACATTGTGTAGTTCAACATTCCAACATTGTGTAGTCCAACATTCCAACATTGTGTAGTCCAACATTCCAACATTGTGTAGTTCAACATTCCAACATTGCGTTGTTCAACATTCCAACATTGTGTAGTTCAGCATTCCAACATTGTGTAGTTCAACATTCCAACATTGTGTAGTCCAACATTCCAACATTGTGTAGTTCAACATTCCAACATTGTGTAGTTCAACATTGTGTTTCTCCTGTGTGAGTTATAAGCAGTGATGTTGTCTTCAAATGTTCCAAGTCGGAATCTTTCAAACCAAGCGC
>NW_004797744.1:283447-285259 GCF_000002075.1 Aplysia californica
CGGGCATCCAAGCCCCGAACAAAGACAAGTAGGGTAGAACAATAGAACAGTGACAAGTAGGGAAGAACAATAGAACAGTGACAAGTAGGGTAGAACAATAGAACAGTGACAAGTAGGGTAGAACAATAGAACACTGACAAGTAGGGTAGAACAATAGAACAGTGACAAGTAGGGAAGAACAGTAGAACAATGACAAGTAGGGTAGAACAAGAGAACAGTGACAAGTAGGGTAGAACAATAGAACAGTGACAAGTAGGGTAGAACAATCTCCCAAAGACAAGTAGGGTAGCCTAACCAACAGACGGCAAACACCCTTCCCCCACTTTTATCTCAACCAAAACTTCCATGTATACATTATCTACTTTGAGTAGCCCAAACTTCCATGTATACATTAGTGTATACATTATCTACCTTAAGTAGCCCAAACTTCTGTGTATACATTATCTACTTTGAGTAGCTGCTGGATCCCTTTCATCTGCCGCGGCTTACGTCAAGACTTCTCGTACAAGAGCAAGCTGGGAGCAGTTGTGTCAGGTTTTGTCTCTCAGTGAGACAGTTGGGTCTTAAGACGGCTGGAGCCGGGATTGGCTAAACAGTGCTTTCACCAGCTGAAGCTGAAAAGTAAAGAAAATTCGGCCAGGGGTCTGGGGGCTGCATAGGCCCCCAGCAGGGTCCAGGGACAGCATCCCGGTGGGGGTTAGGGGGCTAAACCCCCTTAGAAATTGAAATTTAGTACTTTTATAGGGTCGAAAATGGCATTTGGGAGCCTGTTTGAAGAGATTGCCTGCAAACCATAACATTTATTTTTTCACCAACATTTGTCTTGTTTGATTTCTTCACCAAGATCTAAAATCCAGATCTACATAATATATTTCCATTGATGGCAATGTTTAACAGCAGGTTCCCCTTCCATTGCTACTATAATTCTCCTATGAGGCTATGCGTACGGGAGGGCTGTACGTATAGCCACAGGCTTCAATTAATTTGTTATCGCACCATTGATAGCAGGCAAACCTGGGAATAATGAATAGATATGTACCTTCACAATACAGTTACCCGGTGTATACCCTAATTTTTCTTAAATTTCACGCCTGTATATCGCATGTCACAACCTCGGACCACCACTTCGAATTATTCTTGACTTTAGTAGTTTTAGGCAGGTGTTAGCATAAAAATTTCTTTCACTGCAGCCCCCTGCCGCAGAATCTTCGTATTGGTCATTTCTCTAGATCTAGACAAATTTGTAAAACAATTTCTTTCCGACAGTTATTTTCTGTCTAAGATCACATGTCAATATACTTGATCAACCCGCAGATTTTCCATTCGCGGCAACAATCCCAAGATAGACGGAAGGAAAGAGTGAATGATAGAAAGGAGGAAGCTGGCACAAAAAGTTCGCCAGATTTTGATCAATCCACAGGTAAAAATGTACTGTTGACAAGCCTGCAATGAATGCATGGGGCACAGCGGAATAATGGCCGATCGCAGGAAATGCGCAATCTGGCAGGTTTCTATAACATTAACTTATTGCCAAGAGAATTACCGTAAATATCCGTAACTTATACTAGTACTGGATGATACGAAGGCGAGTACGGATCTTTTGCTACGGAATTTCGGTGGTCCTACACCATCGCAGATTTTTACGGAGTGAGTTGACAGTGATGGAGGAACAAGTACGGAACTGACAGAAAGTACGTATTTCCATAAAAATACGGAAGAGTGGAAGCACTGGGTAAAACAGACAAGTTTGAGCGCACACACACACACACACAGAGAGAGAGAGAGAGAGGGAGAGAGAGAGAGGGAGAGAGA
>NW_004797744.1:285359-288299 GCF_000002075.1 Aplysia californica
CGATCAGCTCTAATACTAAAACTACTAGCCCGAAAAATTTCGTTTCGGTATCAAACGAAAGAAGAAACTTTTTGCTATACTATGCAAATCAAAATCCCGGCCCCAGAGTCTCGTCAAGGCGAGACTTTCGTTTCTAAAGACGCTGGGTCGGCGCGGGCGAGTCAGGGTGGAGCGCGTAAGGGAATTCCCGGGCGATCCCGGGCGAGTTAGGGTGTAATGTGTTAAGGTAGATAATGTATACACTAATGTATACATGGAAGTTTGGGCTACTCAAAGTAGATAATGTATACATGGAAGTTTTGGTTGAGATAAAAGTGGGGGAAGGGTGTTTGCCGTCTGTTGGTTAGGCTACCCTACTTGTCTTTGGGAGATTGTTCTACCCTACTTGTCACTGTTCTATTGTTCTACCCTACTTGTCACTGTTCTCTTGTTCTACCCTACTTGTCATTGTTCTACTGTTCTTCCCTACTTGTCACTGTTCTATTGTTCTACCCTACTTGTCACTGTTCTATTGTTCTACCCTACTTGTCACTGTTCTATTGTTCTTCCCTACTTGTCACTGTTCTATTGTTCTACCCTACTTGTCAGTGTTCTATTGTTCTACCCTACTTGTCACTGTTCTATTGTTCTACCCTACTTGTCACTGTTCTATTGTTCTACCCTACTTGTCACTGTTCTATTGTTCTTCCCTACTTGTCACTGTTCTATTGTTCTACCCTACTTGTCTTTGTTCGGGGCTTGGATGCCCGGCTCGCCCCAGCGTTGTGTCCATGGGACAGGCTCTCTGTGCCAAGTTTCCCATGGGGCCGGGTCCTATCAGGGGACTGACAGAAAAGTGGGAGGTCCCCTTTGCTGGATAAGCTGAGAGTATTGCAAAGAATTTATTGAGAGTATTGCAAGGAATATGCCGAGAGTATTGCAAGGAATATGCTGAGAGTATTGCAAGGATCTTGAAGATGTCTCTCTGTAGCATGTACATGTTTTTAGAACCATCCCCGATGTCTGATTGGTCCAGGTGGGTCCACTGATGGGTTGTGTTTTTCTCATGTGCTAAACCAGATTAGGCTTGTCAGGTAGGTTGTGTGGGGGTATGTTGGATGTTGGTGGTAGGTTAAGCCCTGGTTTCACGCAACGATAAATTGTATCAGATTCGTCGTATGAGAGAACTGTTCGTTACATTACCCGACACAACATCCTTACATTACCCGACACAACATCCACTACTTACATTACCCGACACAACATCCTTACATTACCCGACACAACATCCACTACTTGCATTACCTGACACAACATCCACTACTTGCATTACCCGACACAACATCCTTACATTACCCGACACAACATCCTTACATTACCCGACACAACATCCACTACTTACATTACCCGACACAACATCCTTACATTACCCGACACAACATCCTTACATTACCCGACACAACATCCTTACATTACCTGACACAACATCCACTACTTACATTACCCGACACAACATCCTTACATTACCTGACACAACATCCACTACTTATATTACCTGACACAACATCCTTACATTACCTGACACAACATCCACTACTTACATTACCTGACACAACATCCTTACATTACCCGACACAACATCCTTACATCACCTGACACAACATCCACTACTTGTATTACCTGACACAACATCCACTACTTGCATTACCCGACACAACATCCTTACATTACCCGACACAACATCCTTACATTACCCGACACAACATCCTTACATTACCCGACACAACATCCTTACATTACCTGACACAACATCCACTACTTATATTACCTGACACAACATCCTTACATTACCTGACACAACATCCACTACTTACATTACCTGACACAACATCTTTACATTACCTGACACAACATCCACTACTTACATTACCTGACACAACATCCTTACATTACCCGACACAACATCCTTACATTACCCGACACAACATCCACTGCTTCAAAACTTGCCTTACAGAACAGCATCTAGTGAAAAACTTACACCACAGAACTGCATCTACTTAAGAACTTTTCTTACCACTTATGCTACAATTAATACTTTCTGTGCGCAAAAGCACACATCTTATACTATTTGTCAGCGACCCAGTACAACGTATACTATTTGTCAGCGACCCCGTACAACGTATACTATTTGTCAGCGACCCCGTACAACGTATACTATTTGTCAGCGACCCAGTACAACGTAAACTATTTGTCATCAACTCGCACTTTATGCTCACAATTCAGATTGACACCCTCCAACCACCCGCATAGAAAGAAAAATAGAAACACTGAACTCTAAACCTCAAAAGTGGACAAGGATGCAACCAAAATGAGAAAAATAGACAAAGTTTCTCTGATTTCTGCTATATACCCCCAGGAGTCCATTAAATTTCCTTCCTACTGTCTGCACTGCACGGATTTTCAGCTCAGCTTATCAGCCAAGACTGTAGCCTCATATCTCAGTGGTAGTGTAGTGTATGTAGCCCACTAGTGACTGTAGCCTCATGTCTCAGTGGTAGTGTAGTGTATGTAGTGACTGTAGCCTCATGTCTCAGTGGTAGTGTAGTGTATGTAGTGACTGTAGCCTCATGTCTCAGTGGTAGTGTAGTGTATCTAGTGACTGTAGCCTCATGTCTCAGTGGTAGTGTAGTGTATCTAGTGACTGTAGCCTCATGTCTCAGTGGTAGTGTAGTGTATGTAGCCCACTAGTGACTGTAGCCTCATGTCTCAGTGGTAGTGGACCCACACCGTTTACATTCATTTAAAAACACATTTCTGTGAGAGTCTACTGTAAAACATTCAGGGTAGTTGGTTAGCGAGAACACAGCTACCAGGTCATGGGTCATGAGAACACAGCTACCAGGTCATGGGTCATGAGAACACAGCTACCAGGTCATGGGTCATGAGAACACAGCTACCAGG
>NW_004797744.1:290488-313222 GCF_000002075.1 Aplysia californica
ACACACACACACAGACATGTCAGTGTCACACTGTCACCACACACACAGACACACACACACACAGACATGTCAGTGTCACACTGTCACCACACACACACAAACACACACACACACAGACACACAAACACACACACACACACAGACATGTCAGTGTCACACTGTCATCACACACACACACACACACACACAGACATGTCAGTGTCACACTGTCACCACACACACACAGACACACACACACACAGACATGTCAGTGTCACACTGTCACCACACACACAGACACACACACACACAGACATGTCAGTGTCACACTGTCACCACACACACACAGACACACACACACACACATACACACACACACAGACATGTCAGTGTCACACAGTCACCACACACACACACATACAGACATGTCAGTGTCACACTGTCACCACACACACACAGACACACAAACACACACACATACAGACACACACACACAGACACACACACACACACAGACATGTCAGTGTCACACTGTCACCACACACACACAGACATGTCAGTGTCACACTGTCACCACACACACACAGACATGTCAGTGTCACACTCACCACACACACACACACAGACACACATATACACACACACACACACGCACACACACACACATGTCAGTGTCACACTGTCACCACACACACACACACACACACAGAGACACACACACACAAACACACAGACATGTCAGTGTCACCACACACACAGACATGTCAGTGTCACACTGTCACCACACACACACACACACACACACACACACACAGAGACATGTCAATGTCACACTGTCATCACACACACACACACAGACATGTGAGTGTCACACTGTCACCACACACAGACATGTCAGTGTCACACTGTCACCACACACACACACATGTCAGTGTCACACTGTCACACTGTCCCACACACACACACACAGACATGTCAGTGTCACACTGTCACCACACACACACAAACACACACACGCACACACACACACAGACATGTCAGTGTCACACACTGTCACCACACACACACACACACACACAGACATGTCAGTGTCACACTGTCACCACACACACACACAGACATGTGAGTGTCACACTGTCACCACACACACATACACACACACACATGTCAGTGTCACACTGTCACCACACACACACACACACACACAGAGACACACACACACAAACACACAGACATGTCAGTGTCACCACACACACAGACATGTCAGTGTCACACTGTCACCACACACACACACACACACACACACACACACAGAGACATGTCAATGTCACACTGTCATCACACACACACACACAGACATGTGAGTGTCACACTGTCACCACACACAGACATGTCAGTGTCACACTGTCACCACACACACACACATGTCAGTGTCACACTGTCACACTGTCACCACACACACACACACAGACATGTCAGTGTCACACTGTCACCACACACACACAGACATGTCAGTGTCACACTCACCACACACACACACACAGACACACATATACACACACACACACACGCACACACACACACATGTCAGTGTCACACTGTCACCACACACACACACAGACATGTCAGTGTCACACTGTCACCACACACACACAAACACACACACGCACACACACACACAGACATGTCAGTGTCACACACTGTCACCACACACACACACACACACACAGACATGTCAGTGTCACACTGTCACCACACACACACGTCAGTGTCACACTGTCACCACACACACACACATACATGTCAGTGTCACACTGTCACCACACACACACACACACAGACAGACATGTCAGTGTCACACTGTCACCACACACACACACACACATACACAGACATGTCAGTGTCACACTGTCGCCACACACACACACACACACATGTCAGTGTCACACTGTCACCACACACACACACGCACACACAGACACACACAGACAGATACACTCACACAGACATGTCAGTGTCACACTGTCACCACACACACACACACAGAGACACACACACAGACATGTCAGTTTCACACTGTCACCATTCTTTCAACAATGAAATTACTCCTAAAGAAACTAATCATACAGGAAATTCAATCAATGACTGTCACTATCCCCTGCCGATCGTAGTCAATTACCTGGTAGGGCTGAGATAAAGTCTCTCTGTAGCATGGGCTTGAGGAAGGCATTGATCTGGCCGTGCTGATAATGGCACATGAGTGAAAGTAAATGTTCCACAAAGAGCACTTGCTGTCCCTCGCACCACTTGTTGAAGTATTTGGTGCAGGCGTCGCGGTCACGCAGGAACTCCTCTGACTCCATCAGCTCTTTGTTCACAATGGACGGAGGCAGTTGTGTCGTGTCAATCTGCTCAGCCCACAAAGGAAAAAAAATTGGATAAAAATTGCTCAAGCAAAACCAAAGTATGCAGATGTCTTTGATTGGACTATTTTGACGAGCACCTGATTTCACAATGATGCCTCACATATGCCAAAAATGAGTTTTCTATTTTGCTGCCCCAATTTCTAAATGCATTTGTGTCCAACCTCAATGGGTCAGACCAGTGTAGTAGAAAATGTCTTAGTAGGCGCCTGAAACAAAAAGTCTACCCTCTAGACCATAAACTACAACAAAGAGACTTGAAAAACTCCCACTTATTTCATGCGTGACCTTGTCACCATCTATTAAACTCATTTTTCACACTACCTTTTTCCCTTTTTGTTGTTACTGACATGTTTGCTTTTATGTAATTAAATTGCTTGTGTTGCTATTTCAATTTTCTTTTTCTAGTCTCAAAAGGTGACATTTTTTACGCAAGTGTTCTATACTGAACCAAATTTATGTCAATAAATCAAACATTATCGCAATTCAGGACTTTCCTATTCATTGTCTTTGGATAAAATAATTGTCAATTTTGCTTTTGCGAGACCACTGAAGGAACTTTGTAATAAAGTTTTGGTGAGCTCTATCAGGCACGTGTAACACAAATACATGTATATATAGGTCTTCTGAGTGCCACAGACGGGACGGGTTACTACCATACAAAGAAGAGAGGAAATAAGGATAGATGTTGAACGGGGAAACAAGGAGCAAGCCACACCTGAGCACCTGCCAACCACCGACTAAGATGAAAATCTGCAACACAGAACATACACAAAAATAGGGGGAAAATGACTTAAGATACCGTATATATCTATACAGTGGAACCTGCCATGACGGCCACCTGTACAGACGGACACTTTCCATTCCCCCCTTGAGCTGTTTCTATATATTTTAACTGGCTTTAGCGGTCACCTGTCCAACCCGGCCGTGGCCACCCTATTTTATCCATCTTCAGCCAAATTTACCCGCCTCAGGCGGCCAGGTGTGGTCTCCACTTGCCCGATGCTTCGTTGTTAATTCTAAATCGGCCTCTGATGCCGTGGACAGTCCGTCATAGTCCATTCACCTGTCGTTAGTGTTAGTCCCTCCAGTGAATGTTTACAGAAGTTGACCAATGGGGAAACAATAAATTTTCAACTGCTGGTGAGGGAAGCGGGTGATCCGTCATAACCTATAAGCCCCGCCTACAACTCATGAACAAATCATGTGTGAGGTGACTGGTCACTGTTGAGTTTACCTAATCTGTACCAAAGTAACAATGGACGTCGACGTGAACTTGCGACAGAAATGTCGCTCGTTCTCCGAAGGGTGGTGACTCAGTGTTTGTTTTACCATCGAGCCTTTGCCAAAAGGTGGGGGTGTTTGCATGAGGACATTTTAAATCAACCACTGCTCATGGAAAAATATGTTTTCTTCTGAAAACATTATGCATATGGCAAGGAAATAAGTTGGTCAAGCTGCATGAGCAAGTAGATTAATGTGTGCATCTTATATCTCTTCATAGACAGATAATATAGTACTAAAAATAGGGCATTTTTCTTACTCATCTTGAGTGCACACGTAATTGAATGTTAAATATAGAATATTATTAATCTTAAACTATCAAACAGTAGTGCATTCAAACATTGAAAATATTTAGTATACACCATCATAACACTGTGTGTCCATTATAAGGGTTTAATTTTTTAATATTAATGATGTTATTGCAGAGTAAAATTTATAAGTTCGCTCATAACTTGTGTCATAATTACATCATCAGACTTTCCAAGGTCTAGAAAACCCAAATCGTTACACATATCATCCCCAGAAATGATCAGTATTAAACATTGGTTTGACATTGATCCATCAGAAGGGTAATTTTCCGCTCCGTCGCATGGTTTTGCTTTAATATGACTTTGATTGAGATAATCCAGGTTTGTCATAATGTTATGAACAAACACTTTATGATATTTCTGCAAAATATCATGTGAGGGACTTCCCACTGTTTCACAACATCTTTTTACATGGTGGATTAAACACGGAAGAGTATCGTGCTGATGACTCAAAAGAGAAGCGAAGAAGAGGCAAAAATATGCTTGTCATAATGGATTGTCATCATATTTTATTATGAACGTGACAGTGTGTCATAATGGTTATGAATGAAACCTTATTCCATGTAATTTACAGTTGTTTTGGGATGTATTTTTAATTTTAACCCAACTTAAGGGTAATGTTCCATCATCAGGTATTTTCAGCAACGTAGCAGACAGTTTGCGGAGAAAGTTTGCTGACAGTTGTTTATTATGTCAACCATCGGACTTTGGAACATGATGTGTTAGGAACTGGGCGATAAACGAGCAGTCAAACATGAATGCACGCGTGGCCGATGTATCCTCAGTGTTGAGGGATTCTTCAACAAGTTATCACGACTATCATTACATTACTGTATGGCTCAACTAAGCTGTACCTTGAGGCCCCTTTCCAAAGTTTTGCTGACGTGTAATGGCTCTACACGTCAGAGTATACAGAAATGAAGCAACGCTCCCTCTGGTGAAGCAAATTTTCGACGAGCTCAACTTGGCTCTGTTCTATCCTTGTGAGTATTGTTGCGATGTTAACGTGATTATTGTGGCAACGTGCATGAACATGCTTGGTTGAAACATTGAAAGTGTGAAGGAACAAACAGAAAGCCACAGCCGACAAGGAAATAGCCATCAAGTCCTTAGGTAAAGATGAAAAACACTCTGGTGTTGAATGGACGTGCCAGCTGTTCCTTTGGCCTTAAGAAGCAATGCGTCTTCTCTGTAGTACAAGATTAAAATATCGGCGCATCTTTTTACGTACTACAACGTTGCTGAGAACGATGTGGTGGGCTGAGACAGAACGAATTTGCAACGTACATAATCAACTTTCTGAAAGGAATCCTGGCTGCCAAAAGTAACTCTATACGGTGATGATTGGACATACCTAAGCTGCTTCTTTTTTGTGCTAGAAACAGGGTTCAAATTGAACAAAGAATACCAGAAAAGGAGCATCTTACAAACAAAAGTGGGTTTCCGAGCTCAATTATATCGAGAGGAGGTTGAAGACTTCCCTGCTATGTGTCAGCCCAGTATGTCCATAAAACACAGTCATCACGCTCAAACCCCATCCATACCATGGGAAATATCTGCAACACCAACGACTTTCAGGATTACAAGAGCATGTCCGACCATTTCCAACCCTGCAGGAGAGTCGGGGACTCTTCGGTGACGGACAGGAGGTGTATCCTGATGAGTCAGGGAGGTGAGCCCCACCAAATTCTCCCAAGAGGTCCAACCAACCAAAGTGGGAGCTGGTTGACCCAACGCCTGCCTACACTAGCTCCAGGAATATGAAAAACGGAGAAATGTCCAAACGATGTAAGAGGTCATGCCAGTTGACTACCATCCATTTTACAACGCTCTGTCAACTGACTAGCACTGAACATTGCTCATAGGGAAAGTAGAGACTTACAATCATGGAATTCAAATGTGATTTTGTCGTCTATGTAGCTTACACTGTTTCATTTTTTATTATAATGTAGGAATTCAAGCGTGAGAAATGATGAAAGATAGTGCACAGGAAGAAATGAGCCCATCTATGTGCAATCAAACGATACTAATATTCTTTCAATCACGCCCCAGACAATAAGATGCAAAGGGACCAAGTTTTAAATGTTATTATAATTCAGCCGAGAACCGAACCCATAACCTCCCGATCCAGATTAGAGCCCCAAGACCAAAATTTGCCATACCAACGCCCTGCCCTTGGGGGATATCGAACAAAAGTGGAGGTTTCTCAGAAAAATGCTTTTTAAAAAGTCTTGTCCTGGCTTTTTCAACAACTTAATTTGTGTTGGTTTGGGTTTTTGTTTGATATTTTTGTAAACACAGCGATGTCTTCTTATCAACAATTCTAGTCAAACAATTGATGACCTGGCACATTGGGACATTTCACGTAGTACAGCTAAAGTTCCACAAAGGCAGATATAGTCCCCCCCTCCCCTTCCTCTTGAATAACCTAATAGTGTTGATAGGGCATTGAACCTTAACCATTGCACATGTTCAAGTACATGTATTGGCCTTCAGACACCTGGTCGACGACTTCTAGTACTGGTAACCTAATGTAAAATACTAGGCGAGAGAGCAGCTAGGATGTTAAATTAAATTAATTAAAATTTTCATCATGAATCGACAGGTAACAAAGTTTGAACCCACACCTCCCAGTAACCAGGGTTAATTAATTTACAGACAAAGGGCCAGTCAAAGCACTAAACTTGTCATTCTAATCTAAAACATTTTGTGTATGAATCGACCAGGTTAAGATTCAAACCCAGTTTGAACCAGACAGCTTTCATTAAGATTTTTTTGTGATTCCATAACCGGCTACATGCGAAATAAAACTATCGGTTGTGGTATTTAAGAAAAATCAAGTAGTATTTGGTCCCAACACTTATAACTCAACCTTTTGTATAAAAATATGAAAGATTGTGCGCTGTGCGTTTTAACAATAATCGTTTTTTTGTCCCTCCTGTAAAATTTGCCTTTCTGCATGTAGCCGGTTTGTGAATCCCATCGACGTTATGTGAATGACATAACGTCGATGGGATTCACAAAGAACAATAAGTTAATTTTTTGGACCCAAAGTAAAATTTGTCATTATAGTAGGTAGCGTAAACACGGCCTCGTGGGCACTCGCGGCCTTCCGACCGCGTGGTATCGGTGAAATCGGGGTAATTCTGATCGCTGTTTCTTTGCTCTTTCGCTATAAAACACCAAGTGCCATACACCTTATAAAAGTTCAGCTTTTCCTCGTTACAATGGTGTAAGTTGTTTTTTTGTCCGATTAGTAGGAGCTGGAGAATCGCCGACGAAAGCGAAGCCCCTCGCGGTCGGAATGCGTGGTCGGCCGGTTGAAAAATTGACACGGGTGCATTCAAATGCTTCGCGGACCGAGGAATGATTAAATGCCGTCTTTTCATTGGCGGAGAACTGTAGAGCTTTAAAAGGGGTTTCCCGTGGTATGTGATTTGCCTTTGGCGTCTAAATAGAAAGCTTTAAAAAATACTGTCAAAATGTTTAAAGATAACTTTTTACCCACAATATGTAAAATACCGGCATAAAAAATATATCTAATAAAAGATCAGCTTATTTTCTATTAGAATACAGTAATCAGCTTGGAATTATTTTTCATCAATCCTTCAGGGAGACTCAGAAAGCATGTGACCCCGCACGCGGGGTACACTACAGTATAGAGCTGACTCGCTCGCCGCGGTGCGGCGCCGGCGGGGTCAACGCTCTGTGTTTTTGTTGAAATAACGACAGATCATCGTGTTTGAGGCGATAAAGTACTGATTTGTAATGATCTCACAGTCTTGAAAAAAATTAGGCTCCATATATTTGTTATAGCGATTGTACTCTGTTAATGTGGAGATGTTTAGTGCTCTTGGTACTCTTTTATTGTCTGTCAAACATGGGGTTGCAGCCAGTGACTGACTTAAACAAATTTGACCAAATTTTAAACAACTACCATTTTCTTAAAATTTGACTGAGAGGTTAAAGAATGGTACCAAAATGCTCAGTGGATATAGGCCTTTCAAATGGAACTGATAAATTTGGCATACAACTACTTTGAAAATTTAGTTTCTGGTACCTAATAATAGTTATGAACGACACAGTGTGTCATTACAGTTAGGAACAAAACATTATTAATTTTTAGGTCAAAATTGAAGTTTGTCATAATTGTGATGAAAGAACTATTTTAAAGGTATTCTAAGGGTTTTTCAGTAAATAAACTTGAATTCTTCCTACATAGAGGAATCTATCATATTTTAAGGAGAGTCTCATAAATGAAAACCATTTTATGTGAAACACAGAAAAATAAGTTAATTTTTGGGGCCCAAAGTAAAATTTGTCATATAAATAGTTATGAACGAAACAGTGTGTCATAATGGTTATGAACGAACTTTAAATTGATGTATAACATGCCCTATGACTAGTTTGCGTTTAAAAATAGCTGTTAAATGGTCTTTCATTTATCATTTGACTATAATTAGACAAGAGTGTTATTTTAGACAATTCTAGTCAATGAAACTTGACATAATTGATAGCATTTTGGCCACTTATTGTTCGTTCATAACTATTATGACACAAGAAAGTAATTTAATCAAAATAATTAATAAAGATTTTTATAAACTGTCAATTCTATGTATTTTTGGAAGTTGTTTGCTATGTCTCAAAATATAACCTCAGCCAAGCTGAAGAAAGGAACTTTGAGTATTCATAAATTTGTGTCATCATTGTTATTAACGAACTTTCTGCTATTTCCGTCATTCAAGTCGGAATTACACCAAGACCATTGCATATACAGCTTTGGCAGTTACTGAGTCTGAAAGAGCAATCATTAAACTATATATATGGATGATTAAAGAGTTATTGCATAAGTTTGATTTTGGACCTCATTTGTCACACCCAGGTATCCCACCTTTTGGCAAATGCTCAATTTAAAATAAACTTTATAACGTTAGAAAAATAAAGGTTTTTAAAAGTTCAACCAAAATTGAGAGAAACAAAACTATTTTAAAAAGTCAACCATAAATCGTTCGATTTCAGTCAAGTCACTATTTAAGCATTGAAGAACAAATTAATCCAAAATGATATTGCCAAATAAACTCAGGAAGGTAATCCTGGTAATGGCTATTTCAAACTCCAGGGGTTGACCATTTCTCTCCATCTAAAAACTCCATTATGTCAAGGGAAATTTTGAATACCCTGTGGCATGTTTTTGGGTCCAATTCAGACATTCTGTTCAACATTCAGTTTCAATTGTCTGATAGTTTGATGCTCTGTCAAAAAATCACAAAAACAGTAATTAAAGGGGCTCATGTTGGGGGGGAAATATTGTGACCGTTCATTTGTGAAACTTTCGGCTCACAAGGCTTTCCCTAGACATTTCTTGAAACCATACAAGGGCTACTCTTGAATTGTAGAGTGTGGCCCCATCCCACTGAAACCAGGCCTCTACAGCATTATAACACCTCCTCCCCTAAACTTTTTTCAAAACTTTCTCAGTATAGCGAGATATTCATCTGACATAGCTGTCGTGGTTTTACGTTCCTTGTCCTGAAACCAGAATGGGCTTAGACAAAGATGTGTTGAAAGTAGAGAAAGTTTTGCAGTGTTTGAATCCGGCCCACAAGCCTGGAGAGTGGAGTCGGCACGGAGCTACGTGCTACACGATTCGGCACTGAGCTACGTGTGCTACACTCTCCGGCACTGAGCTACGTGCTACACTCTCCGGCACTGAGCTGCGTGTGCTACACTCTCCGGCACTGAAAGCAGGGTTCCCATTCAATCAGGAAAACAGGGAAAAAGCCCAATCAAAACTGGATGAAACACATTTTACTTCTTAGGTCTAATTCTGAACATGGCTGTGCAGAAATTAGTTAAATTGACTCTACCTGATACAAAGTGGTACAGCTTTGGTCTTAAAGAATCAGTGCTGTTGTGCCATCACCCTTTCACAACTGAACAAAGCAGTTTAGCAAAAACAACAGCAATGGACTCTTGTGACCTAGATATATAGTCAATCACTTGCTGCCTACTGATCAAGCGACTTTTGCATGCAGCAAGCTTGCACATGATTCAGTTTCTGAACCAATTTCTGGCTCTAGTAGTCTTTTATCGCTGGATGAGTGGTGATTCTCAGTTAGCAAATAAATTAAAGAAGGCATGTGGAGTGCCTACCTGGTCAAAGATGACACAGCAGACTTCTCTTATTGTTTGTTTTAGTAAAAGTTTTACGGCGTTCGCAATTGCATAAGGTTATATGAGTGCGCAAAAAAAAGTTGTTGATTCTGTTCGCAACAGCACATTGCACAGTCATGGTTTGGGTCAACATGTTCACTAAAGCTATGGCCCAATAGACAGCGTGTCTGCCTTTGAGGGCAGCTTCTCTTAGCTTTTTAAAAAGAAAGAAAAAAAAAAATCCCACAAACACAGTAATTCCTCTTGTTCTAGAAATCTGTTGGCACACTGAACGCATGCATAGTAAGTTTGGCCTTTCTTCTGATCGGTTGCCAAGGTTAATTAATTCATTTATCGATCAAAGGGGTATTCCTGCAATTTTAGAAAAGGGCTACCACTGAACCCGAAGCGGAATGGCCCCAAAATTACACCCTGGCGCCCTAGAATATAGAAAACAAGAATTATTATGTATATCAGATATCTCTGAAGGTGCTTTATTACTACCCATATATGAGCCATTGCCAAAACGTGGGGAAAAACACATACATCTCACATTAGTGTGCATAAATGTGATGCTTTAAAATAGTATTTATTCCTCCAAAACTTATACACATGTTAAATATAGGATGTACAACCTGCATTAGCAGTTTTAGACCCAGTGTCAGCTTTACAATTTAAGTTTGTACATTTTGTGCCAAAAATGTTCGTTTTTTTGTGATTCCTGGACTGTCATTTTGAGCACACCAATGCAAACTTCCAAGAATGTCCAAAATTTAGTATTTTTGGGTGGTTTTTTTTTTTAACCTGTGCTTTGATCCTATGCTATTTGAGATCGAGAAAGGTTCACTTGCTCAAGAAATCGGTTTATTAGTTTGCAAATAAACGAACAATTCGGATCACTTGTGCGTCAGCCGTGTCGTCACGGACTAGGTGTTTCAGAAAACACCATTATTTTTTTGTAGAATCACCACAGCTGGTTAAATGTTTTTGCTTTTCGTCGTTTATTCAATACTTCAAAAGCCGCGATGCGCGAAAGGAACATCGGGTTCCTAGATCTACGACTTCGGTCGGCTGTTTAACATTCGCCGTGATTGGCGTCACTTTGCGACGTACAGGAAGTCCGAATTTTAGCCTACTTTTGTTTTGAACGGATCATCAACAGTGCCCGGATATAATTGTTTTCTCGAGTGACTTCCCCTTAACCGCTTCCCCAGAACAGCGGAAGCAACGGTTTTTAGGCTACCCTGTTTTTAGGCTACCCTATTGAATATTTTAGTGAAATTGCGGTGTTTACATTGGATTCCTGGATCAAGAGTGTGATGTGTGAACAAACTTTGAGAAATGAATCATTTTTGTGGTTATAGATTTAGCTTTTGTGCTTAGTGATGACGTTTGGGGTGTCGTCATGCAGCCGTACAAGACTGACGTACTACAAATTACGTTTGCCTAAGAGCAAACATTTTTTATGTCATGGTTTTTAATTTTTAAAATCCATTGATAAATAAAAAAGTTATTGGGATTTTTATTTGCAAAATATTGGAGGACCTTCATATAGGAAAATATCGCCAAAATGTGGGACATGTTTTGATGCATTTTGAGGAAAAACCGTTTATAAGTCAGCAATGAATTGGAGCATATGAATGAAACTTGGCATCTTCATGTGATTTTTAGTGCAGAATCTAGTTCTGCTATCACTTTTTCGATGTCTTTATTACTTTGGATCTTAAAGACTGATATTTGCGTGAAATTTGTTGAATTGCGTGACATCGTTTTTATCGCGACGCGATCACTCCTTCTAAAACTCAGTAAAGCACTATCGGGAAAACCCGCGATGTAGTCATCGGTGACCTATTTAGTTATATGCAGCCCATCACATGCCGCCTAGCGATCACACGGTTCTAGTAATCGTTCGGGATTGTACGCTGGCATGTCGTTAGTTTTTAACCTTTCCTCTCATTGGCTGCCGAGTTTCATTTATTTTCGTAAACGAGTTTTCCCGTAACTATACTTAGAAGAGAGTCACTTCTGATTCCGAGCGGCCCAAAAATTACCCCTCGCGCGGAGGCCGATTTCCAGCCCAAGGCGCCGCGGGCGATTGGCATTGCTAATAAAGGGCACAGACGCTGACCTTTTTTCAATGGAAAATTTCAGCATGCCTTATATGGAAAATGACATGTAAATTACAGGTCAAAGTTATTAGTGACCAATGATTTTGCAAGCTATCTTGACCTCACAGACCGTCTCTTGGCCAGAGATCGTACTGACAAAATAGTTCACTCAGCTAAAAAAGTGTCAGCGGAAGTCCGCACATCGGTTAAGATGACTCTGCAGTCTTTGTTTTGAAGCTCTCTTTCAATTCACCAGAAGAATATAATATAGCACAGTTTATTAGTTTCACTTCTGTTATATGTATTTTCACACAAGTAGGGTAACTCTGATCGCAAAGTCTGCACTTTTTCAAAGAGGGTGCCACAAGTATTGAGGACACTTTTTTAATTGGCTCAATTATAGAGGAGTGAACTATCTTGTTATATACACGATCTTGGTTCAGCGGAGCGCTTATCAAGGCTGTGAGCATACTTTTATTAGCAATGACAATGAAAAATTAAATTTTCATCCGAATTGCTTAAAAATGGGCTTAAATGAAACTAGAGTAAATTCTAAGAACTGTGGTTTTTAAATTTTAAAAATCCATTGATAAATAAAAAAGTTATTGGGATTTTTGTTTGCAAAATGTTGGAGGACCTTCATATAGGAAAAAATCGCCAAAATGTGGGACATGTTTTGATGTATTTTGAGGAAAAACTGTTCATAAGTCAGTAATGAATTGGAGCATATGAATGAAACTTGGCATCTCCATGTGATTTTTAGTGCCAAATCTAGTGCTGCTATCACTTTTTCGTTGTCTTCATTACTTTGGATCTTAAAGACTGATATTTGCGTGAAATTTGTTGAATTGCGTGACATCGTTTTTACCGCGACGCGATCACCCCTTCTAAAACTCAGTAAAGCGCTATCGGGAAAACCCGCGATGTAGTCATCGGTGACCCATTTGGTTATAGGCAGCCAATCACATGCCGCCTAGCGATCACGCGCCTCTTGCATGCCGGCACCTCGCGTTTGGAATGCGCGATTAAGTTTCTAGATCTAGTGTTTTATCAATGGGTGGGTGGTAATTTTAAGTTGGTACGGAAAATCTACTAAACGCAGAGATCTGAAATTTTACAGCAATAAAGAAGACATGTGGGGCGCTTGTGTGGTCGGCGATCAACCCGCAGCTCCGCTTAGTTTTCGAACCGCAGAGGAAATTCTCACAAACACGGCAATATCTCCGGTTCTAGTAATCGTTCGGGATTGTACGCTGGCATGTCGTTAGTTTAACCTTTCCTCTGGTTGGTTGCCGAGTTTCATTTATTTTCGTCCAGGAGTTTTCCCGTAACTAAACTTAGAAGAGAGTCACTTCTGATTCCGAGCGGCCCAAAAAATACCCCTCACGCGGAGGCCGATTTCCGGCACAAGGCGCAGCGGGCGATTGGCATTGCTACTTTTATCTAAATCTAAGAGCCGTACGTAGGGAGGGCAGTACGCATAGCTATTAGGCTATGCGTACGGGTGGGCCGTACGCACAGCTACGGGCTAAAAATAAACAAAGAAAAATACCTGAGCCCTGAGCATAGGCATGAGACATGAGAGTAGGCCAAGGAAGTAAAATAATAATATCACTCAAACTCAAACATAGATTAGGCCTAGATTCTAGTCCACCTTATCTAGATCTAGATCTAGATCTAGATTTTTTCTCTCCACCTGACATTTTAGTTGATCAAGACAAACAAGTAGCGGGCCTCATAATAATATGGGAAAATTAGGAAAAGTAATTGATGAATATGGTGTGTCCAGCAGATAATTAACCCCACAAACTAAAACTAAAACTTGATTTAGAGACCCTGCTCTTGTCTTCTTCGAACAGACGACACACAATGGTAGAAACTTGCTTTTAAAATTTAATCAAAAATATACTTGTTCAAAACAATAGATCTAGATCTAGTATTATTGGAGTATGCGTATTTCTGACAGGAAGAAAAATATTTATCATCGAATAGGGTTACAGCGATCTTGTCATTATTCAGGGAACTAAGACTAAGAAGGCGAAGGTAGGGAGTAGGGGCCCTTCCTTTCCGTTGTGGACGACGAACATCGTACTTGTTTTGATCATTTTCTAGAGCGAAGACTCACCTTTCTGTCAGTATCATCTGGTAAACTACAGGTTTCCATATTGGTCTCTTGAACTCCAGAGTCTGATAAATCGGACATTATTTACATAGAGACAATATGGGTGGAAGGGCAGGCCCAAACAGCGTCTAGAAAATCGGTTTCCACCCTTGATGTTCTTCCTTTTTTCTCAGAGACAGAAAATGTGTGACGTCATGAAATTTACAGAACTAACGGGAAGGTGCGATGTCAGTTTAAAAGTTATTTATTAATAGACCAGATACAAAATACTTGAATTATAATAAATCTGTATGAATTATGTGGTAATCAAATCATAAAAATAAGTTACAGAATTAAAAAACACAAAATATCCACTCCCAGTGGAACAGCTCTATAAATAGATTTTTCTGAGGAAGTTGCGCTCGTCACCCACAGATTTCGTTTTATTACTTGTCACTTGTCAGCAAATTCGCTGCGCATGCGATGATTGTAGCCTAGGCAAGGAGATTAAAAGTTCTAAACTCCTTGAGCCTAGGCCTTCTCAGAACTGAGAAGGCCTAGATTCAAGCCTATCCCAAGAACTGAGAAGGCCTAGATTCTAGCCTATCCCAAGAACTGAGATGGCCTAGATTCTAGCCTATCCCAAGAACTGAAAAGGCCTAGATTCTAGCTGCATTCGACTATTCAAATTAGGCTATTCAAATTAGTAGTTGTGTAATGATGAGAAATCAAATGCATGTACTAGATGAGAGAACTAGGGTAGGAGGGTGGTGGAAAACACCCAGTTACTTGAGAACATCTCATTTCTTTTTTTATTTCCGATCTGGCTCTCCAAAAGGAAAAGACCTATCTATGCCGGCTGTAGGCCTAAAATCTTTGCTCCACAGCTAGTATGTTGCACCCCTTTTTTTCTCGAAGTAGAGTAGGATGCATGATCGGGGGTCTTAGAACAAATTTAGAGCGATAAAATGAATCCACCTTTCTCCGTCATCCACTTGGCTCTCCAAGGAGATTGCTCTGTCTCGTTTGCATTCAATTTTGTCAGTGGAAGCCATAGAGTTATCTCCTTTTTGAACCTAGTGCATATTGTAGAGTTACATCAATGGTGGAAGCCATAGAGTTACACGTGTATCTCCTTTTTAAACCTATAGGGCCTAGAAGATCTAGTGTACATCTATGGTGGAAGCTGACCTGTCTATTCCCAGTGTCCCAGAAATTTTACTGCAAGCATAAAATATTATTGAGCGACCCGCGTGGGCCTCTTCAAATTAGCTCATATTATGATTTCTTTTCCATCCAAGAAATTCCCAGAAGTATCCTATGAAGCAACATGATGTTACTTCTTTTATATTTTCACTGTCTTACAGGACTGTCCAGCATTGTTTACAAATAGGCTTACATGTTTGTATGATTGTTACACAACTGATGCCTCACCATAATTGCCATGATTAAAATCCCTATAGCACAACACCTTGATTAGCACTATTTTTGGTGGTTCAAATCTCTTAAGTTTATAAAAGGGGAACAAAACTTTGGGAATCTTTTTTTTTGTAATTTTGGTTTTCGTGGTTGGTGGATTATAAAAATAAAAATAATTATTTAAATCCCGAATCAGAAAAAAGCCAAGGACGAAGAGTTACGAACGATCGTCCGTCAATCATCTAACAAATATGGCGCCGCCCATGTACGCAGATCTGAAACTAGATTGGAAAGCAATGCCCGACAACCTTCTTGAACTTGTGGAGACGGCCTTATCACGTATGGTTACGTTAGCAAATGTTTTTTCTAGCTTGGAAGTGGTTTTAGGAAGAAATTTCAAACCAATCCACCCAATCTAGATCTAGAATCGGTAGTTTCCTCCTCGCAATTATTTATTATTGTTATGGACCAATGGAATGGCCTATTGTTATTGTTATTCGCCGGTTTTGGCCCAAGAGTAGGGGGGGGGGGGGGGCATGCCCCCCTGATTTTACCATAATTTGTTGTTTTCCAGTTGTTAGGTTTGATATCTTAGCTCGCCGCGCTTCAAATGTGTATAGATCTAGATCTATAATGACTCTAGATCTAGATCTACATTCTAGACGTCTAGAATCTAGATCTAGATCTAGAATCTAGATATAGATCTAGATCTAGACTCTATATCAAGACCAATATCTAGATCTAGGACTGTGTAATTAAATTAGATCTATGTCAAAAGTCAAAGTCAAAAGACTGCACTCTCTTTGTCCAATGGCAGTGTCTACATACAGTAGTCAGTAACTGTAACCGACAACTCGGGGTCTTTCCACCAGCACTATTTACAGCATCATCATTACTTCCACAAGCATGCAATGAAATGTAGAGCGACGCAAACTATTTTTAGGTAAGGCGGCCATCTTGTTTGACGTGAGACTGGGATACCCCTCCGATCACGTGACTACATCTAAATATAGCCAACCGCATGGCGCCAAAGATGGAAGTGTCTATGTATATCAAGCTTTAAAGTCTACTTCTCGCTGTTGGAAGTTCTAATGGCCAAATGGACAGCGTGTCTACGTTTGAAGTCATACAATTATCTTATGAATGTGGTATCGAATCCCGGTCAAGAAAGGTTTTTTGTTTTTTTTCTCTTCTCCTCCTCCCGACTGACCAACAGTTTGTTTGTCCCATAAATCATATTTGTTGTTTTGTAGTTTTTTTTATGTATGTAGTGATAGCATGCAATAGGGGGTGGGGGGGTTAATCCTCCAGCGTCTTTACGACAGTTTTCGTGCGGTGTATTGTCTTTGCGTTTACCGTGTTTCAATTTCAAGCATCAGCTTTCTTACTGTTCTGAGCATCAACGAATCTAAGCGACCTTCCATCTTGTCCAAGTACTAGGAATTCCGAAATGTTATTACCATACCAGAAACATGTCATTCGATGCGGTCAGGGTTGGTGACTTTTAATATTTTTAAACTATAAAAATTG
The DNA here is from genome assembly GCF_000002075.1 of Aplysia californica. Classification (NCBI taxonomy): domain Eukaryota; kingdom Metazoa; phylum Mollusca; class Gastropoda; order Aplysiida; family Aplysiidae; genus Aplysia; species Aplysia californica. Next base: position 307,794 of record NW_004797744.1, read on the forward strand.
AAAAAATCGATTTTTAAAATTTAAATCAGATTTTTAAAATTTTAATCAGATTTTTTTTTTTAAATCGATTTTTTTAAAAAACATCGACACAGTTTGGGATTTTTGGTGGCTAAAAAAGCATGTTCTTTTAGTGCAAAATGCATTGTCTTTATTTTAACTAATGATTAATTTAAGCAACTGCAAAAGAAAACAATCTGCTATATCAGTGAATTAATTATGGCTACAGACAAAAAATGAAGAAAATGTCTGTCTAAAAGGAAAGGGGGGGGGGGGGGGTAATTATGCATAGATCTAGATAAACTTGCAGTTTATTACAGTGTGTGTGCGTGCGCGCGCTTGTGTTTGTCTAAAAAGAAAATGCTAATTTCAGTTATGAAAAAATAAATAAATTGAATACTGTATTATTATTTTACAATGACAGGGGGGAAAGCAGACTTTTAAGCATCATTATATTAGTAGTCTACTAAACCTTATATATCTGTCTTATAAAACCAAGGACAGGAATTCTGAATGTTTAACTATGTAAAAACTGAATACATTTTTTAAAAAGTGATTTAAATCACTGATTTTTATTTTAAAAATCAAGTTGATTAAAATTTTAAAAATCAACTGATTTAAATCAACCCAGCTCTGATTTCAATTATGGAAAAAAAAAGTAAATAGAATACTGTATTATTTTACAGTGAAAGGGGGGAAAGCAGACTTTTAAGCATGATTATATTAGTCTACTAAACCTTATATCTGTTTTATGAAACCAAGGAAAGGAATTCTGAATGTTGAAATATGTAAAAACTGAATAAAAATACATTTTTAAAAAAGGGATTTAAACCACTGATTTTTATTTTTAAAATCAAGTTGATTTAAATTTAAAAAATCGACTGATTTAAATCAACCCAACCCTGCATGCGGTACCTCCATGGCCTTCTTAAAATAGTCTGTGGGTATCCCAGGAAGTGATGACATCACATTTCTAAAATTAGCAGCCAATCAGGGAGATGCGTTGTTCTACGTTTATTCGCATGTCTTCCACAACCATTTGTCTTTCCATCTGTTACTGTTTGTTTCATTTTGTTGTGTGTTATAAGTTTTTCTGTAATTATTTATTTTTAAAAATCGAATAGCGTGAAATCGACAACAGTGGCCTCTTCCCAACATCTCTTCCCCCAGCAAGCCGAGAGTGCGTGATCGCTATGCACAATCTCATTGGTTGACATAATTAACTTTGCCCCCGGCAAGGTCAACTCAATTTGGTTGTTCTGTTCATACTAAAGATGCAGGGAGGGCCAGTTTCGATAGATCTAGTAACTGGATATTAAAACTCACATCTCGATTGTTATCAATATTATCCAAAAAAATTTCATAAATTGTAAAGTTACCTGGCGGTCCGATGCGTGGGGTCTGTCAGGGGGCCCCCGTCCAAGATAGGTGTTGTCTTGTCGTGGTCCTGAGTTCGACTGACTACCTCCGTGAGTCTCTCAGACGATCTCTCTATTTTTCGCGCCCAGCTCTTGACGTCATCCAAGGGCGTGCTACTCCCCTAATTATCTAGTTCCCACAGTAAAGATAAGAGTCATGTCCCTTGACATCACATCCCCCTCACAAGCAATTTCAAGAACAATTTAAAATGCTAAACGCATCAACCAGAAACTGAAACTACAACTCTGAAACATTATATACACTGTACACAGCAGAAACTTTGTCTACAAGTCGAGTCTCTGCGGAGGCCTGACATGGCGTCCCGACTTCGTTATGTAGTCAGACATAGTGGAAGTATCATAAAGGGTTGTGTCTGACTCTAGTGACTCCGCTGGTAATCCTGGCTGATGGTGAGGCAACATAGAAGACTCTCTGGGGATCACAAGATGGTTACTGTCGTCGCCTACCGTCCTCAGTCGGATCTGGTGACGATTACGAACCTTCAAGCCGTTGTCCGTTTTCAAGAGGTATGATCTGTCTCTCGATCTTTCCACAACCGTAGCCTTGGCATCCCTTGGGGTTTTAACCCAAACTGGCTGTCCTTTTGACAAGTCTGACATGGGCTTGGCGCAATGTCTTCGATCGTAATCCTGTTTCTGCCTCTGCCTGAAAGCTGCGTCAATCTTCCTGAACACCTGCCTTTCTCCCCCCTTTGAGACCAATTTTTCTGGGCAGGGAATGTCTACCCCTAGTAAACAAAGACTATCTCTGGCGGACTGCACGGAGGAAACCCCCGGGGTTCAACGGGTGGAAAGGCGGACCCAGCAAAGCGCTGTGGAGCGCAGCATAGGGCACAGTGAGGCACACAAGACACTGCTGACCATCCACTGCATCCTGGCCTCTCTCCAGTCGTCTCAACCATGTCCTGCCACTGGCTACAGATGGGCCGGGACGAGAGAGTGAGGCTGACGACCTGCACAACTCTCCCTCTCTGTAATCCAAGTCGAGCACAAGTCGTGACTTCCTTTTACAACAAGGAACTGCAGGCATGATCTTCGCCGCCCGCCAACTCCAGGAAAAATGCCAGGAGCAACACTGAGACTTACTCGTGACCTTTATGGATCTAACGAAGGCCTTCGACACTGTCAGCAGAGACGGACTGTGGCGGACCATGGAGAAGTATGGATGTCCAAGTAAGTTCATCACCATCGTCAGACAGCTTCACGATGGTATGATGGTGAAGGTGTTAAGGGACGGAGACGAGTCAGACACCTTCCCTGTGACCAACCACGTTAAACAAGGGTGTGTCCTTGCCCCAACTCTTTTCAGCATGGTATCCTCCGCCATGCTAACAGATGCCTTTCACAGCAGTGAAGATGACATCTGTATCAGGTACAGAACCGACAGCAGGCTGTTCAACATCAGGCGCTTCCAGGCCGTTACCAAGGAGAAAGAAACAGTCGTCAGGGAACTTCTCTTTGCAATGACTGTGCACTCAACGCTAACACAGAAGAGTGTATGCAAAACGAAATGAACTGTTTCGTCTTAGCCTGTGACAACTTCGGCCTCACCATCAATACCAATATCAATCCAGCCCCTGGACAACCATACACAGTGCCACCAATCATGGTGAAGGGACAGAAACTCCTGGCAGCTGACCACTTAACCTACCTAGGCTGCACACTGTCACGTGCTGTACGTATATATATATACAGTAAATTAACAGTAGGGCCGCCTTTGGGAGGCTTCGCAAGAATGTCTGGGAGCCCAGAAGACTCATGCTCTCCACAAAGCTGAAGGTCTACCGGGCAGTGGTTCTTACCATTCTTCTCTACGCCAGAGAGGCCTGGACTGTCTACAGCAGACACGCCAAGCAGCTCAATCGGTTCCACCTGAGCTGTCTTCGTAAAATCCTCCGCTTCAGATGGCAGGACAAAGCCCCAGACACTGCTGTTTTAGAGCGAGCCGGAACCCCCAGCATCTACACCATCCTCCACAAAACGCGAGCCAGATGGGCCGGTCCCGTGATCAGAATGGCGGACAGCCGGTTGGCCTAACAGCGGATGTATGGAGAGCTGCTCCGTGGCAAGCGCTCAGTTGGAGGGCAGAAAAAAACGTTTCATGGACTGCCTCAAAGTCTCTCTAAAAGAACTTGGAATCCTGAATGACTCGTGGGAAACGTTGGCCCAAGATCGTCCCACGTGGCGCTGCAAGCTAACGAAGGGAGCCAAAGCAGCTGAAGCCAAACAAAATCGCGACGTGTGTAAGTCTAGACCTGGCTTCACCACAAGTCCAACAGCAGACTACCCGTTCTGAGCCTGGATAAGCCTAATCAGCCGTCTACGGACCCACAATCACCGTTAACAGACCCTTTTGTGAAGTCATGGTCATCTTCATAAGCGAAGGACGAACAACATTGTTTGCCTAACAGGTTATGTTGCTGTGTAGAGGCTAGCATACGACAACGTTTGATTCCACAGTCCATGGCGCAGTTCATTACGTAGATCTATGTCCAGATTAACTTATCCTTGTAATATTGATCAGTTGCCGAAGAAAAAAATAACTGTGTCGCATTGGTTTCTCTGCTGGCTTTCCTCGCCTGGACTATTTGTACCCCTTCCCCAATATCCCCTCAGACACACGCACACAGTCACACACGTGCTGGCTGCCTGGTGCGACCCCGACACGCTAAGACATGGATGCGAGATTACAACGCCTGTTTTGGTGTGAAAGGAGGCCGCTGATTGGTCGCATAGAGAGCAGTTCAGCCTGCAAGCGAATTGGTTGAATTCCAGCTTGCTCATTTATGTGCTTGTTGAATCAGAGTTATTTTTATTGATTTTTGTGAATAAAAAAGTCGGGGAATCCAACTCGTTTTGTTGAATCCGAGTCAGTTAATAGAAATTGGATTAGTAGAAACCGAGTTCCACTATATGTAATCAAAATGTGTGTGAGAGGAGAGGTGGGAAGTGCAGTGGACAATCCCATTTTATGTGTGGCAGAGATTTCAAATATTTTATAAAAATTTATGAAGAAAAGATTTTGTTAATCTAGCCCCAATTATTGTGGAAAACTATGATTTAGTTCTGACAAATTGACACAACCACAAAGTAAGGATGACATTGATTCACCCATTAAAGAGATATTTGAGGAGAAATTGCGCCACTAATTTTTTTGCTGCCCTGTAGATTTCGATCAACACATACATATAAGAAACTTTGCATGGCACATCTGCAGGCCAGCAACCAAACAAAAATATTTTTACAAAAAAATTAATCTTGATCAAGTACAGTGATAAAAATGTTATTCTCTTTGTGCCCTATATTAAAAACGGCTCGTTGGATGCCAGCTATATTTATGCAGTACACTACTACAGGATTGCTTAAAGACAGAAGTGGTTGAGCCTGGCATTTACAAACGTCCTTATCATTTCTGAGTATCTGGGGTAGGAAAAGTTTATGGCAGTACATGTATTGATGAAGTTTTTTCCTTTGTGAAACACAAATGCTTTTTATAACGTTTTTCAGTCGGGTATGAACGTATTGCATTCAACAATCACGTGGAAGAGCTCAAGGGTGGGAAAGGCAAAAGGCAAAGAGAAAAGGTAAGTCTCTTAGAGGAAGTTTGGAAATGTATATTGTCAAGGGGGGTCGGCGTCAGGTCGGCATGTAGTCATAGTCATTAGTGGTAGTGGTAGAAGTTACAATAGTTAGTAGTTGTAGTTTGTAATAGTAGAAGTTATAATACATGTAGCAGTTGTAGCTTTTAATAGTAAAAATAGTTTTAGTAATCAGTAGTATTATTCCCAGCTGGAATTATGTGGCTTTCTCTCTGTTGTTTCTGTCAGTCACGATATAGTCTGTTGTTTCTGTCAGTCACGATATAGTCTGTTGTTTCTGTCAGTCAAGATATAGTCTGTTGTTTCTGTCAGTCAAGATATAGTCTGTTGTTTCTGTCAGTCAAGACATAGTCTGTTGTTTCTGTCAGTCAAGATATAGTCTGTTGTTTCTGTC
>NW_004797744.1:314673-316608 GCF_000002075.1 Aplysia californica
GACATACATACAGGGACATACATACAGGGACATACAGGGACATACATTCAGGGACATACATACAGGGACATACATACAGGGACATACAGGGACATACATACAGGGACATACATACAGGGACATACATACAGGGACATACATACAGGGACATACAGGGACATACATACAGGGACATACATACAGGAACACACCATCTTCTCTTACAGAATGAAATTCTCCCAGCTGCTGAGATCTTGTTAAATGCGGAGACCTTGAAGGGTTTGCAGGTACGTGTGTCGTGTGTGACTTGTGGGATGGTGTGTCTTGTGTGACTTGTGGGTAGGTGTGTCGTGTGTCATGTGACTTGTGGGTAGGTGTGTCTTGTGTGACTTGTAGGTAGGTGTGTCGTGTGTCATATGACTTTTGGGTAGGTGTGTCTTGTGTGACTTGTGGGTAGGTGTGTCTTGTGTGACTTGTGGGTAGGTGTGTTGTGTGTGACTTGTGGGTAGGTGTGTCGTGTGACTTGTGTGTAGGTGTGTTGTGTGTCGTGTGACTTGTTGGTAGGTGTGTCTTGTGTGTCGTGTGACTTGTGGGTAGGTGTGTCTTGTGTGTCGTGTGACTTGTGGGTAGGTGTGTCATGTGACTTGTGGGTAGGTGTGTCTTGTGTGACTTGTGGGTAGATGTGTCTTGTGACTTGTGGCTTAACACAAAACTTGACACAGACACAAACTGTACACAAAACTTGACACAAACTGTACTCAAAACTTGACACAAACTGTAGACAGAACTGTACTCAAAACTTGACATAAACTGTAGACAGAACTGTACTCAAAACTTGACACAATGTGCACAAAACTTTACACAAACTGTACTCAAAACTTGACACAAACTATAGACAAAACTTGACACAAACTGTACACAAAACTTGACACAAACTTGACTCAAAACTTGACTCAAAACTTGACACAAACTTGACTCAAAACTTGACACAAACTGTACACAAAACTTGACACAAACTGTACACAAAACTTGACACAAACTTTAGAAAAAATTTAACACAAAACTTGACACAAAACTTGACACAAACTGGACGCAAATCTTGACACAAAACTTTACACAAACTTTTGGCGAGGTCATATCAGAGATACATGTTAAATTTTAGGGGTCCTGCCTCATAAATATATCTGGTGTTGCGAGGGGCATTCCACATAGACCATTCCGCCATTGCATGTTGTTCACTTCCTGTTTCCCTGCTGGAAGTGACCTCATGACTTACTGTCCTCAGGTCAGAGGTCATCGGTTCGAGCAGTTGTCCCGCGTGACGGCAGTGCTGAGAGACGCCGCCAACACACACCGCATTGTGAGTGCAGCCTGGAGTCTGGCGCGTGACAGAGAGTTTTGGCGCGTGAGAGAGTTTTGACGCAGAATGTGGCACATGAGAGAGAGTTTTGGCGTAGAATGTGGCACATGAGAGAGAGTTTTGGCATAGAATGTGGCACATGAGAGAGTTTTGGCGCAGAATGTGGCACATGAGAGAGAGTTTTGGCGTGTGAGAGAGAGTTTTGGGGCAGAATGTGGCGCGTGAGAGAGAGTTTTGGGGCAGAATGTGGCACATGAGAGAGAGAGTTTTGGCGCAGAAGGTGGCACATGACAGAGAGTTTTGGCGTGTGAGAGAGAGTTTTGGCGCAGAATGTGGCGCTTGAGAGAGAGTTTTAGGGCAGAATGTGGCACATGAGAGAGAGTTTTGGCGTGTGAGAGAGAGTTTTGGGGCAGAATGTGGCGCGTGAGAGAGAGTTTTGGGGCAGAATGTGGCACATGAGAGAGAGAGTTTTGGCGCAGAAGGTGGCACATGACAGAGAGTTTTGGCGTGTGAGAGAGAGTTTTGGCGCAGAATGTGGCGCGTGAGAGAGAGAGTTTTGGCGCAGAATGTGGCTCATGAGAGAGAGAGTTTTGGCG
>NW_004797744.1:319658-323104 GCF_000002075.1 Aplysia californica
AGTTAAATGTGGCAGTGAGAGTTGGATGTACCTGTAAGTTAAATGTGACAGTGAGAGTTTTGTGTACCTGTAAGTTAAATGTGACAGTGAGAGTTGGATGTACCTGTAAGTTAAATGTGACAGTGGGAGTTTTGTGAACCTGTAAGTTAAATGTGACATTGAAAGTTGGGTGTACTGTACTGTTGAATCCACTTATAACGAGTCCTGAAATAACGAGAAGTCTGTTATAAAGACACTGTTCTAAAACCCCGTTTTTTCCCTTCTTTATCTTTGTAAAAAAGATACTGCTATAGCGCAATCAGACAAATGCGCGAGTCGGTTATAGTGCAATATTGCTGCTGCTGTGCACAGCGCATAGGCTATTTATAACCTCGCATTTTGAGAAACTTGTTGGTTATCTAGCAAAACAAAGAGTGGGAGGTCCCATGTGTGTCAACAATGAAGGCTGGAGCGAATGAGTGGGGAGGGTGTGGCATGCGCAGACAAGCAGAACGCATCGTGTGATAGGCCAGTGTAAGCCTAGTCTAGATTATCTAAGCCTACCGTGCCTCTCACTTCTCCGATGCGGGGATGGAGAGGTCATAGTGCTGTACTGTGATGGACGGAGCGAATGTGTGACGTGGGTGGGGTGTGGAATGTTCCCATTGTGCGCAAACAGACGGGACACACCACAGGGTGTGGTGGGGTGGGGGACAACACAGCGGGCGAGTTAGCCTAGAGAACTTTCTTTCTGATCACTAACGCCGAGCTGTGAACATTGCTAGCGCTAGAGAAAGAAACCTGATTCGATTTTTGATCAAGTAAGACTTAAAAGTCGTGTTGAACCAAATCATCATCAGGGGAGATTACAAAAAGAAACGAACAGAAAACCAGACTCATAGATTAGGCCTACTTTACTATTTCCCTTGAATTTATTACTGGATCCCTTATAGCGAGAATCCTGCTATAACGGTCTTTTGGCACCGGTCCCCCTCCCTCTCGTTATAACAGGAGTCCGCTGTATTTTCTTTCTCTCCCACAGAATATCATCATCAGCAGTGGTGCTAGAGAGGTAAGTCCGAGGTCTTTGAACTCTTGGGCATGTGGCAGGGCTCAAGAAATATATATATAAACTTGGGACAAATGACAGATGGTCTATATATAAACATGGGACATAATCCATAAACATGGGACAGATGATCTATATATAAACATGGGACAGATGATCTATATATAAAAATGGGACATAATCCATAAACATGGGACCGATGATCTATATATAAACATGGGACATAATCCATAAACATGGGACAGATGGTCTATATATAAACATGGGACATAATCCATAAACATGGGACCGATGATCTATATATAAACATGGGACATAATCCATAAACATGGGACAGATGGTCTATATATATATAAACATGGGACAGATGGTCTATATATAAATATGGGACAGATGATCTATATATAAACATGGGACAGATGGTCTATATATAAACATGGGACAGATGGTCTATATATAAATATGGGACAGATGATCTATATATAAACATGGGACAGATGGTCTATATATAAACATGGGACAGATGGTCTGTATATGAACATGGGACAGATGGTCTCTATATAAACATGGGACAGATGGTCTCTATATAAACATGGGACAGATGATCTATATATAAACATGGGACAGATGATCTATATATAAACATGGGACAGATGATCTATATATAAACATGGGACAGATGGTCTATCTATATATAAACATGGGACAGATGACCTATATATAAACATGGGACAGATGGTCTATATATAAACATGGGACAGATGGTCTATATATAAACATGGGACAGATGGTCTATATATAAACATGGGACAGATAACCTATATATAAGGAAGTGTCTACGTTCTCTAACGTTCAGTGCTTCAAATTTTCCGCCATTTTTTTGTTGTTGTTTCCTCCTGACCTCATCTGCCGCTCCGATGCCCGCCGCCTCATTGATATCAACCCCCCCCCCCTATCCCCATGTTTCCGACTTTCTCAGTTTGTTTGTTGTAGAAGTAGAACAGTAGATGTGAACATGTTGATCTATGTTGCTGCCTTTCCTCAAACAGTGCTGTATGTGTTGAGCTGAATCTTCCTCTGGTCCTTGGGTGTTCTCATAGCCGGATGGTCAGCGTGTCTGGGCTTGAAGTGATACAATTAGGGCCTACTTTATGAGTGTGAGTTCGAATCCCGGTCCTGAAGTTCTTTTTTTTTCTTCTTCTTCTTCTCCTCCTCGCGACTGACCAACAATTTCCCCCATAATTATAATTTGTTTCCTTGTAATTTCTCATATAGTGATGAAGCATGCACATTCTGGTTTTGTCCCCAAGAAGAGCTTTTATCTACTAAGTTTAGGCCTACTTTTCCTTTTACCAATTTATGCCTGGTAAAGTACATTTTCAATAGTGGCTTTCCTTGGTCTGTGAGTCTAATTCTTAAATTTATTTTAGAATCAGAGAGACCAAATCTTAGCTCTTCAATTGCAAATTTTCTTTATCCAGGGCCCTCCTGCGGCCCCCAGACCCCTGCCAATTGTTCCTCCTGTCAATTATTCTTCGTCCTGGTGGGGGGTCCGGGACCAAATTGTTGGTCAGTAAGGAGAAGGAGAGGAAAAAAACCAACAAAAAAACTTAAAGTTTCCGGGACCGGGATTCGATGTCACGCTTGGAAGCCCTGAGCATTAGAGTTAGAGAACGTAGACAGCTTGTATATCTGTCCTCTAACGTTAGAGAATGTAGACAGCTTGTATATATGTACTCTAACGTTAGAGAATGTAGACAGCTTGTATATGTGTCCTCTAGCATTAGAGAACGTAGACAGCTTGTATATATGTCCTCTAACGTTAGAGAACGTAGACAGCTTGTATATATGTCCTCTAACGTTAGAGAACGTAGACAGCTTGTATATACGTCCTCTAACGTTAGAGAACATAGACAGCTTGTATATATGTCCTCTAATGTTAGAGAACGTAGACAGCTTGTATATGTGTCCTCTAGCGTTAGAGAACGTAGACAGCTTGTATATGTCCTCTAACGTTAGAGAACATAGACAGCTTGTATATATGTCCTCTAATGTTAGAGAACGTAGACAGCTTGTATATGTGTCCTCTAGCGTTAGAGAACGTAGACAGCTTGTATATGTCCTCTAACGTTAGAGAACATAGACAGCTTGTATATATGTCCTCTAACGTTAGAGAATGTAGACAGCTTGTATATATGTCCTCTAACGTTAGAGAACGTAGACAGCTTGTATATATCCTCTAACGTTAGAGAACGTAGACAGCTTGTATATGTGTCCTCTAACGTTAGAGAACGTAGACAGCTTGTATATATGTCCTCTAACGTTAGAGAACGTAGACAGCTTGTATATACGTCCTCTAACGTTAGAGAACATAGACAGCTTGTATATATGTCCTCTA
>NW_004797744.1:324605-329408 GCF_000002075.1 Aplysia californica
TAGACAAGTAGACAGTGTCTTTTATTTGAAAGTGTAGACAAGTAGACTGTGTCTTTTATTTGAAAGTGTAGACAAGTAGACAGTGTCTTTTATTTGAAAGTGTAGACAAGTAGACAGTGTCTTTTATTTGAAAGTGTAGACAAGTAGACAGTGTCCTTTATTTGAAAGTGTAGACAAGTAGACTGTGTCTTTTACTTTCACTTTCTAAAGCTCAAGAAGCAGAGCACCAGCTCTGTAAACAAGAGGAAGACATGACGATTGTGGTTCAATAGATCTTGGAGGAAGAAATGACGACTGTGGTTCAATAGATCTTGGGCCTGCCAAGAAAAGAAAACTCTAAAGGGAGCTTTATTTTTTTTACCAGACTTGTTTATTTGTAAGTATTGTTGTGGATTTAAGTTGAATATAAACTGTCAAATTATTTAGATCTAGAATCTAGACTAGGATCTAGATCAAGTCAAGCTACTATTATTATAAGGATTCTACACCTTATGCTGATAATGGTGCAAGCCAACACAAGCAGAAAAAGGTTGAACATTAACTGTCAAGTTTTATAGATCTAGTTGTGGATGTACAGTATCTGTACAAGGGAGAAAGCATGGCTTTGGATTTGGAAATCTATGGATGAACACTAGCAGAAAATAATATGTAGGCCTATGCTAGGTATGGTTTTTTTCTCACTTATTTTCTTGTTAAATTTAGGCCTGAATAGCAAGAAATGGCATACTATACTTAGGATGCCCTGAAACCAAAAATTCTCAAACACAAAGGGGACGCTCTCCCCCTTCAACCCCCTGCCAGGGCTCTGCCCTGGACCCGAAGATCCTGGAAAAATGACCTGAGCTGCTGGGAGCTCTGAGAGAGAGATGGTGCGGAGAGAGTCTAAAGTTGCCGTATGCTAGGCTCTACTCAGCTACACAACTTTTTGGTAAACAATCGAGATGACACAGCGCGTGTGTATGTGAACGAATCGGGTCTTTTTTTACACAGCTCATAATATGCAGGCATTTCAGGCAGTACTTGTGACTTGTCTTTCTACATTACTTGCTCAGTGCCTGTAATTATCTACACAATGTATAGAGGAGGAACCTTAACCTCTATGTCAGAGCGAAGCTGTTCAGTTTGTCCAGCATTCAGGCCAAAGACGCTGTCAGCCGGAACTGTCGAGCGGTACTGAAGCATGCAGGTAAATGTCTCTTGTGTTAGTTCTAGTCAGGTAAATGTCTCTTGTGTTAGTTCTAGTCAGGTAAATGTCTCTTGTGTTAGTTCTAGTCAGGTAAATGTCTCTTGTGTTAGTTCTAGTCAGGTAAATGTCTCTTGTGTTAGTTCTAGTCAGGTAAATGTCTCTTGTGTTGTTAGTTCTAGTCTGGTAAATGTCTCTTGTGTTGTTAGTTCTGGTCAGGTGAATGTCTCTTGTGTTAGTTCTAGTCAGGTAAATGTCTCTTGTGTTGTTAGTTCTAGTCAGGTAAATGTGTCTTGTGTTGTTAGTTCTAGTCAGGTAAATGTCTCTTGTGTTGTTAGTTCTTAGTCAGGTAAATGTCTCTTGTGTCAGTTTCTAGTCAGGTAAATGTCTCTTGTGTTGTTAGTTCTGGTCAGGTAAATGTCTCTTGTGTTAGTTCTAGTCAGGTAAATGTCTCTTGTGTTGTTAGTTCTAGTCTGGTAAATGTCTCTTGTGTTGTTAGTTCTGGTCAGGTGAATGTCTCTTGTGTTAGTTCTAGTCAGGTAAATGTCTCTTGTGTTGTTAGTTCTGGTCAGGTAAATGTCTCTTGTGTTGTTAGTTCTAGTCAGGTAAATGTCTCTTGTGTTGTTAGTTCTAGTCAAGTAAATGTCTCTTGTGTTGTTAGTTCTGGTCAGGTAAATGTCTCTTGTGTTAGTTCTAGTCAGGTAAATGTCTCTTGTGTTAGTTCTAGTCAGGTAAATGTCTCTTGTGTTAGTTCTAGTCAGGTAAATGTCTCTTGTGTTGTTAGTTCTAGTCAGGTAAATGTCTGTTGTGTTAGTTCTAGTCAGGTAAATGTCTCTTGTGTTGTTAGTTCTGGTCAGGTAAATGTCTCTTGTGTTAGTTCTAGTCAGGTAAATGTCTCTTGTGTTGTTAGTTCTAGTCAGGTAAATGTGTCTTGTTTTGTTAGTTCTAGTCAGGTAAATGTCTCTTGTGTTGTTAGTTCTAGTCAGGTAAATGTCTCTTGTGTCAGTTTCTAGTCAGGTAAATGTCTCTTGTGTTGTTAGTTCTGGTCAGGTAAATGTCTCTTGTGTTAGTTCTAGTCAGGTAAATGTCTCTTGTGTTGTTAGTTCTAGTCAGGTAAATGTCTCTTGTGTCAGTTTCTAGTCAGGTAAATGTCTCTTGTGTTGTTAGTTCTGGTCAGGTGAATGTCTCTTGTGTTAGTTCTAGTCAGGTAAATGTCTCTTGTGTTGTTAGTTCTAGTCTGGTAAATGTCTCTTGTGTTGTTAGTTCTGGTCAGGTAAATGTCTCTTGTGTTAGTTCTAGTCAGGTAAATGTCTCTTGTGTTGTTAGTTCTAGTCTGGTAAATGTCTCTTGTGTTGTTAGTTCTGGTCAGGTAAATGTCTCTTGTGTTAGTGTTAGTTCTTTATCAATATCTTCAGTTAACATCTCATAGTTTTATCTTTATTTAACATGTCATAGTTTTATCTGTAGTTTGTATGTCATAGTTTTATCTGTAGTTTGTATGTCATAGTTTTATCTTTAGTCTGTATGTCATAGTTTTATCTGTAGTCTGTATGTCATAGTTTTATCTTTAGTCTGTATGTCATAGTTTTATCTTTAGTCTGTATGTCATAGTTTTATCTGTAGTTTGTATGTCATAGTTTTATCTTTAGTCTGTATGTCATAGTTTTATCTGTAGTTTGTATGTCATAGTTTTATCTTTAGTTTGTATGGTTTTGTTTTTAGTTTATATGTCAATTTTTTACGCTATGGCAGTGCTTTATCTGTAGTTTCTATGTCCTAGTTTTGTCTGTAGTTTCTATGTCCTAGTTTTATATTTAGTTTCTATGTCCTAGTTTTGTCTGTAGTTTCTATGTCCTAGTTTCACCTGTAGTTTCTATGTCCTAGTTTTGTCTGTAGTTTCTATGTCCTTTCACCTGTAGTTTCTATGTCCTAGTTTTGTCTGTAGTTTCTATGTCCTACTTTTGTCTGTAGTTTCTATGTCCTAGTTTCACCTGTAGTTTCCATTGCCAATCCTTCCATGGAGTGGTCACCGGTAAATAGCCCAGACAAGAATCCTACAGGTATATGGAGCCTCACGAAACAGCAGCTGGAGAAAAGCGACTTTGCTCCCATTTCAAACCGTTTGTTCCCAACTCTCTGTGATGTTTGGGATGAAAAGACTGATAATTATGTCCAGAATTGAACATAGCCCATGCCCAAAGGGATCGAGATCTTCACAAAACCAATATCTCCGACACACTGTACCAATGAGTACATGTAATGTCTCCTGTTATATCTGTAATATCTCCTGTAATATCTGTAATATCTCCTGTAATATCTGTAATATCTCCTGTAATATCTGTAATTTCTCCTGTAATATCTCCTGTAATATCTGTAATATCTCCTGTAATATCTGTAATATCTCCTGTAATATCTGTAATATCTCCTGTAATATATCCTACACACTGTACCAATGACTGAGTACATGTAATATCTCTTGTAATATCTCCTGTAATACCTCCTGTAACATCTCCTGTAATATCTGTAATATCTCCTGTAATATCTCCTGTAATACCTCCTGTAATACCTCCTGTAATATCTCCTGTAATATCTGTAATATCTCCTGTAATATCTGTAATATCTCCTGTAATATCTCCCGTAATATCTGTAATATCTCCTGTAATATCTCCTGTAATATCTCCTGTAACATCTCCTGTAATATCTCCTGTAATATCTCCTGTAATATCTCCTGTAATATCTCCTGTAATACCTCCTGTAATATCTCCAGTAATATCTCCTGTAACATCTCCTGTAATCTCCTACACACTGTACCAATGACTGAGTACATGTATAGTCAAGTCCAAGTTTGGCCTGCTGTAGGTGACTGCTCTGTTTCCAACTATCGTAATAAAAAAGAACACATGTATCGCTTATTGCCCACCCAAAAATCTCCGTTCATTGGATATGTGACACACGTCCATCCCCCAACGTTACAGCTCTCTCTCTCTCTCTAAGCACAAACACAATTCTACTGGACATTCCTTGGGTTTCACAGAATGTTGCCCAGCATGATTCCTCAATCAGTCCCCACATTCAATGAGTCCCCACATTCAAGGAGTCCCCACATTCAACGAGTCCCCACATTCATTCAACGAGTCCCCACATTCCACGAGTCCCCACATTCTGATGACTTTTGCTGTCAGGGGAAGGAAATGTGTTCACTTCCGGTTTGTTTTTGTCTGTTCCAGAGTCTCGGAGAACTTGCAAGTCCGTCCTGTCTGTGGTCAAGATGACGTCACTTCCTGCCTGGGAACAACACCTTCACCAGCAGTTGGACAGACAGGGGAGGGAGGGGAGGGAGAAGAGGGACAGTTCTCCCAGCACTGAATGCGAAACTGACCAGGAAACTCCGCCCCCACAGAAGAAGTTGAAGGTCTGAATGTTTTGTGTGTGTGTGTGTGTGTGTGTGTGAATATTGTGATGTGTGTGTGTGTGTGTGTGTGTGTGTGTGTGAATGTTTTGTGCGTGTGTGTGTGTGTGAATGTTGTGATGTGTGTGTGTGTGTGAATGTTGTGATGTGTGTGTGTGTGTGTGAATGTTGTGATGTGTGTGTGTGTGTGTGTGTGTGTGAATGTTTTGAT
>NW_004797744.1:331045-334397 GCF_000002075.1 Aplysia californica
GGTGGAGGCACGGACCAATCAGATCAGTCTCTGTGTCATCGGTGGACGCACGGACCAATCAGATCAGTCTGTGAGTCATCGGTGGAGGCACGGACCAATCAGATCAGTCTCTGTGTCATCGGTGGACGCACGGACCAATCAGATCAGTCTGTGAGTCATCGGTGGAGGCACGGACCAATCAGATCAGTCTCTGTGTCATCGGTGGACACACGGACCAATCAGATCAGTCTGTCAGTCATCGGTGGAGGCACGGACCAATCAGATCAGTCTCTGAGTCATCGGTGGAGGCACGGACCAATCAGATCAGTCTCTGAGTCATCGGTGGACGCACGGACCAATCAGATCAGTCTCTGAGTCATCGGTGGACGCACGGACCAATCAGATCAGTCTCTGAGTCATCGGTTGAGGCACGGACCAATCAGATCAGTCTCTGAGTCATCAGTGGACGCACGGACCAATCAGATCAGTGTCTGAGTCATCGGTGGAGGCACGGACCAATCAGATCAGTCTCTGAGTCATCGGTGGAGGCACGGACGAATCGGTCTTTTTTTTTTTTACACAGCTCATAATATGCAGGCATTTCAGGCAGTACTTGTGACTTGTCTTTATACATTACTTGCTCAGTGCCTGTAATTATCTACACAAAACCTCATGTTTGCGATACAGTGGAATCCTGTTATAACGAGAGGGAGGGGACCGGTGCGAAACATCCGTTATAGCAGGATTCTCGTTATAAGGAATCCAGTAATAAATTCAAGGGGAATAATACAGTAGGCCTAATCTATGTGTCTGGTTTTCTGTTCGTTTCTTTTTGTAATCTCCCCTGGTGATGATTTGGTTCAACATGACCTTTAAGTCTTACTTGATCAAAAATCGAATAAGGTTTCTTTCTCTAGCGCTAGCAATGTGACAGTTCGGCGTCGGCGATCAGAAATAAAGTTCTCTAGGCTAACTCGCCTGCTGTGTTATCCCCCACCCCACCACACCCTGTGGTGCGTTCCGTCTGCTTGCGCACGTCACACATTCGCTCCATCCATCACAGTCATATCGTTGTGACCTCTCCATCCCCGCATCGGAGAAGTGAGAGTGAGAGGCACGGTAGGCCTAGATAATCTAGACTAGGCTGGCCTATCACACGATGCGTTCTGTTTGTCTGTGCATGCCACACCCTCCCCACTCATTCGCTCCACCTTCATTGTTGGCACACGTGGGCTCTCCCATTCTTTGTTTCGCAAGATCAACAACAACTGGCGAGGTTTTACAAAAATAAATGGCCTATGCGCTGTGCACAGCAACAGCAATAATCCGCTATAAACGACTCGCATGTTTGTCTGATTGCGCTATAGCAGTATTTCATTTACAAAGATAAAGAAGGGAAAAAACGGGGTTTTAGAATAGTGTCTTTATAACAGACTTCTTGTTTTTTCAGGACTCGTTATAATTTATAGAAGTGGATTCCACTGTAATGAACACTCGGATTCAACAAGATTATAGGTCACGGCAGGCTACCTCGTTGAATCCGAGTTCCACTATAAGCCACGTGGTGTGTGTCTTACATTTGAGTCACGTGGTGTGTGTCTTACATTTGAGTCACGTGGTGTGTGTAATTCTTCAACCACGTGGTGTGTGTCTTACGTTTGAGTCACGTGGTGTGTGTCTTACATTTGAGTCACGTGGTGTGTATCTTACATTTGAGTCACGTGGTATGTGTCTTGTATTTGAGTCACGCATTGTGTGTCTTACATTTGAGTCACGTGGTGTGTGTCTTACATTTGAGTCACGTGGTGTGTGTGTTACATTTGAGTCACGTGGTGTGTGTAACTCTTCAGCCACGTGGTGTGTGTCTTACATTTGACTCACGTGGTGTGTTTTGCATTTGAGTCACGTGGTATGCATCTTACATTTGACTCACGTGGTGTGTGTGTCTTACATTTGAGTCACGTGGTATGTGTCTTACATTTGAGTCACGTGGTGTGTGTCTTAAATTTGAGTCACGTGGTGTGTGTCTTACATTTGAGTCACGTGGTGTGTGTGTGTTACATTTGAGTCACGTGGTGTGTGTAACTCTTCAGCCACGTGGTGTGTGTCTTACATTTGACTCACGTGGTGTGTTTTGCATTTGAGTCACGTGGTATGCATCTTACATTTGACTCACGTGGTGTGTGTGTCTTACATTTGAGTCACGTGGTATGTGTCTTACATTTGAGTCACGTGGTGTGTGTCTTAAATTTGAGTCACGTGGTGTGTGTCTTACATTTGAGTCACGTGGTGTGTATATTACATTTGAGTCACGTGGTGTGTGTCTTACTTTTGAGTCACGTGGTGTGTGTCTTACATTTGAGTCACGTGGTGTGTGTCTAACGTTTGAGACATGTGTTGTGTCTCTTACATTTGAGTCACGTGGTGTGTGTCTAACGTTTGAGCCATGTGATGTGTGTCTTACATTTGAGTCACGTGGTGTGTGTCTAACGTTTGAGCCATGTGATGTGTGTAACTCTTCAACCACGTGGTATGTTTCCTACTCTTCAACCACTTGGTGTGTGCCTAACATTTGAGCCCCGTGGTGTGTGCCTAACATTTGAGCCCCGTGGTGTGGGGGTAACATTTGAGCCGCGTTTTGTGTGTCTAACTCTGCAGCCACGTGACATGTGTCTAACTCTGCAGCGACGTGACATGTGTCTAACTCTGCAGCCACGTGACATGTGTCTAACTCTGCAGCCACGTGACATGTGTCTAACTCTGCAGCCACGTGGTGTGTTACTAACATTTGTATTTGTGCGTGTGTGTGTGTGTTTGTTTGTTTTTGTGTGTGTATGGTTTTTTGTGTGTTTGCGTGTGTCTGTGTGTTCAACAAGTTCATACAGTGACGTCACAGTACACACACACAAGAACACAAACACACAGACACACACACGCACGCACGCACGTGCACACACATACACACAGAAACACACAAACACATGCACATACAAACACACGCACGCACGCGCACACACACACGCATACACACATACACACATGCATACACACACATACACACACACACACAAGAACACACACACAAAGACACACTCACAAGAACACACACACAAAGACACACTCGCATTCACAAGAATACATTTTCTGTCCAATTTATTGCCTTAGCCTTGAGTTCTTGGAGCAGACACAGACTGAGCCACTCACAGACTGAGCCACCCACAGACTGAGCCACTCACAGAACACGCCGGCCGAGCGGAGGGGAATACATGTAGGCCTATAGTAAAGAGTTAATTATAAGCCTTTTTCAAACGAACTTTGGTTGTGTGTGTATGTATGTATGTGTGTGTGTGTGTGTGTGTGTGTGTGTGTGTGT